>NC_065540.1:35791867-36091867 GCF_932294415.1 Quercus robur | reverse complement strand
GGTTGGTTTCTTGCGTGTCCGGCGGAGTGGATTGGCTGCTAGCAGCAGCCAGTTCATTGATTTGCTAGATGATACAAGAATACATCCAGAATCTTATGGTCTTGCACAAGAGTTGGCCAAAGACGTTTATGATGAGGACATAGGAGCTGACACAAATGATGATGATGATGATGATGATGCACTGGAGATGGCAATAGAGCATGTTAGAAATCGACCTAGGATTTTGAAAGGCCTTGATGTTGATTTATATGCTAGTGGCAAGAACCGTGAGAATAAGATAGAAACTTTTTATGACATAAAAAGGGAACTGATGCAGGGTTTTCAGGATTGGCGTAAGCAATATGAAGAGCCTAGTCAAGATGATGAATTCTATATGATTTCTGGTGAAACTGAGGAGACCCTTGCTGAGGGAAGAATTGTGCAAGCCACTGTCCGTAGGGTGCAAGGTCAGAAAGCAATTTGTGTGCTTGAATCTGGTTTGACTGGGATACTCATGAAGGAAGACTATTCAGATGACTGGAGGGAGGCTGAGTTGTCGGACAAGCTACATGAAGGTGACATTCTCACTTGCAAGATTAAATCAATTCAAAAGAACAGGTATCAGGTCTTCCTAGTTTGTAGAGAGAGTGAGATGCGAAGTAACCAACATCAGTATGTTAGACACCTTGATCCATACTACCATGAAGAACAAAGCAGGCTGAGTAGGCAAGACAAATCTCGCAAAGAAAAGGAGCTTGCAAAAAAGCATTTTAAGCCAAGGATGATTGTTCATCCCCATTTCCAGAATATTACCTTAGATGAAGCGAAGGAGGTATGTTGTCAACTAAAACATTTTTGATATCTTGTGTACTAATAACTTGTTTGTTAGGTTTAATAGAATTATGAACCTTGTCAGTCACAAGGATCATTTATACTTTTCAAAGAAATCTTGTTGAAGTTTTCCTCTTTTATAAGTTTTAGTAGCTACTTTTTTCTAATATGTAAGTTACGCATGCATGCACAAGGATCATTTTTCTTCCCTTTTGGATGTGAATAAATTGAGATTCTTTTAATTGTATCTTATTTGTTGATACTTTGTACTTGGGTTTTACTTGAATTATAGGATTTAAGTCATAGCATACCATTTCTGGAATGGACCAAGATGGGGTTTTCTTTATTTTTCACTAATTGTCATTATGTTTTGTATACTAGGTGCTTTCATATGTTGGCAAGAATTTAATACATTTTTATGATGTTTGGATCTTACAGTTCTTGTCTGACAAGGAACCTGGCCAAAGTATCATCAGCCCCAGTTGTCATGGACCTTCCCATCTAATTCTAACTCTCAAAGTTTATGATGGAGTTTATGCTCATAAGGACATAGTTGAAGGTGGAAAGGAGCACAAAGACATCACAAGCTTACTTCGTATTGGGAAGTCATTGAAAATTGGGGAAGACACTTTTGAGGATTTGGATGAGGTTAGTATTTTTCTTCAGAGGGTTGTTTTCTGATTAGTTGTTGTTCATTGAAGTCACATATTGATGATAGTGGTTAACTGCTCTAAGTTTTGAATCAAACTTGACATTATTCAATATGTAATTGGTTCAACCTAGAAAGCACGGGTGCGGCTCCAGGGCTGCCGCACCCGCACCGGACTCGCCCCAACGCGGCGTCCAGTGTCCGACGTGCCAATTCGCCTTTTTTTTTTTTATTCGTCCTGATTCGCACCAATTCGCGTTGATTTGGGCTGAAACCAGCTGATTCGACCCAATTCCGGCTGAAACGGGAGCCAAAATGGCCGATACAGTCCGATTCCGGTCGAAACAGACCATTATGGCCCAATTCCCAATTCTGGCCAATACAGCTGCTGGCCACCATTCTTCTACTTCATGTGGCCTTGTGAGAGGGAAAAAAAAAAAAGGAGAAGGAAGAAGAAGATGAGAAGACACAAATAAATGGTTAGAACTTAGAAGAGGTGAGGAAGAAGAATAAAGGTTTATAACAAAAGAATATAAATTAAGTAGGTGAGAAAGTCAATTGTTTCACGTGGGTGGGCTTGGGAATTGGAAAAGAAGCAAATGAACCTTCTTGGAAGGTGGTTTTTTGTTTACAATTACCAAAAATATTGATTTTATTAAAAACAAATCATAAATAATTGTTTTTTAATAATAAACTCTATCCCTTTATTTGATTTTTTTATATAAAAAATATTAAATTTACTATATAAAATTATTTTTAATAATTTTTTAATCGCCGCACTCGCATTCTACTTTTTCAAAAATTGTCAAGTCCCACACCCGCACCCAAATCCGAAAATGCACCCGTGCTTCATAACCATGGATATTGATTAATGGGGGCATTCTGAAAATTGAACTTGAGAGCTTTCATACCCAAATTTGAACTTGAGAGCTTTCATACACAAAGTTAGCTGGATTTACCTACCAAATCACATCTTATATGTGGAATGCCTTCTATCTTGAATGAGTAGAACTAATGACAATTATATCAAAGAATTATTATTATCGAGGGAAAGATGGAATCCCTTTTTAAGTTTCCGAAGGCTATGAGCTGTCATTACTAAATTAGTAGATATTAATATTATGCATATTTCAGTAAGAAATACATCCTTTGTGGAGTGTTGCTCAGCTTCACATCACAGCAGAACAAGGATTTAGTGTACAAATTTTGTAGTAAAATTGTCATTTGAATAAGTATCTATGATTTTGGAGAAAAAACAATATTATATTATTGTTGTAGTTACACATTGGGGGGTAAGGGTATCGGCTTTTGTGCCTCTTGATGTCACTTTTTGGATTTGATATTGGCATAAACAAAGTTAAAATCGATTTAGCTGTTTATGTCATGTGTAAACTTCTTGTTTTTTTTATCTTCCAATAGTTCATTATTACTTATCCAAAAAATTTGTAGGTGGGGGATCGATATGTTGATCCCTTGGTGTCTCACTTAAAAGGGATGCTAAGTTATCGGAAGTTCAGGAAGGGCACAAGAGCAGAAGTTGAGGAACTCCTAAGGATTGAGAAATCAGAGAATCCTATGAGGATAGTTTACTGTTTGAGTATCTCACATGAGCATCCAGGCACATTTATCCTAACTTACATAAAGAGTACAAATGCACACCATCAATGTATTGGTCTATATCCTAAGGGATTTAAGTTCCGGAATAGGATGTTTGAGGACATTGATCAGCTTGTAGCATACTTTCAAAGACATATTGATGATCCTCGGTCAACACAATTTCTCAGATCAATCCCCGCTAGGGTGCCAATGTGAAGCCCTACAAGTGTTGTTAATAGAGTGCGCCTAAACACTTAAAGCTCAAAGCTCCAAGGTCTGAGCACTTCACTTGGTCAAAGCAAAGCTCATTTAATGGAGCGTGCCTTAAGTACCCTTTTCTAGCACTTTTTGAAGAAGCAAAAAGAACGTTTGGGTGTGCTTATTTATTTATTTTTGGAACAAAATATATATGACTTAACTCCTTGATTTAGAAGAAAATAACATGGACATTGACTAATTAAACTAACACTATTCTTAAGGTGTTGTATTACACAAACAATTTTTTTTTTCTTTTTTTTCTTTTTTACATTTGAAAAGAAATCAAGAAGGATTATTTAATATTCTTGTAGTTTTTGGACTTAATTTATTTTCATTGAACCATATACTTTATTTGATCATAACTATCCCGATTATGTATTATTATAAAGTACAAGAGAATTTTACAAGATGGTATGTTTAAACTTTCAATGAGTAGATTATTATCATATTGTTATCTGTTAATAATTGTTTTAAATTTTACTATAAAAAAGTTTTAAGAAATTGAAATAACTGGTATAAAATTTGAATGTACCAATTGTGCAATTTCATTATCCATTTTATCTAATTAGCAAAATATGTTACTATTATGAGTTTATGAACTTTTTTCCCCATATGCCATATGTCATTTATCATTTTATTAGAAATTATTTATATTTTATTTGGAAAATATGCGCTTGCAACTCACGCTTATGCTTTGCACTAGTTGCTTAGGCTCTAGGAAGCTTGTGCGCTTAAGTGCACTAGATACTTTTATACGAACACTGCCTACAATTTTTTTTTGGGGGGGCTTGAAGAATTTTAAAATGAAATCTAAATTGCATTTTAATTATATTGATCATCTATCATAATAATTTTGTAATTTAATATAATACAATGTATACATTACATACCAATAACCATCTCTATGCCAAGTAGCATAATATATATTTGCATGTCGATTATTTAATCCATATGAAACTAATAAAATTCCAAGTGGCTCATTTATATAGAATTTTTAATTAATGAGGCATTGCACAGGTGTATTATTAACCCTAAACATAATATGTAACAAATTAAGCTTTAAATCCTCAAACATTTGTTTTAATCTATTGAGGATTCATAGTTGAACCTCACAAATTTGGGACTAAAGTTTTGTTGTCGTTTACCGCATCATTTACTAAATGGATTGATAACAACTGGAAATTTGTCAGAGCTCAAAAACTATCCTCTATGCAACCAAATCCTACTATCTTAGCAATGAAGACCTTGATTAAATCCAGTAATAAAGACCTTTTAATCTCATCTAGGTGAAAATACAAAACCAAAATGTACTAGATTTTACCATGGTCAGGTGAGAAATTCTCATCCATCCAAGAAATAAGGAAATTAGAACGAGTAGAGAGAATGGAAAGTCTTGACAGAACTAGAATGAAAGACTTCACTCTGAAACCAAGTATTTGAGCAAGATACATTTTAGTATTGTATTAATACCATTGATAAATAAACTGTCGTAAATTACTTCACCTGGGATGTACAACCAGTGCAGGTCCAAAAGGATTCTACATTTTTTATGTAATGTCAAAACATTCAAAAGAGACTAGGAAAAGAGAGAGACTAGAACTCGTGATATAACCAACCACAACTAAACTGCTTCAGACCATACATTCCCAGGTTGGGATTGTGAAGAACTTCTCTTAGGGGCAGTATAGGCTCGCAAAGATAATCAACAAAGGTGGCTGGGCTGTTGTATCCTGGGAAAAACGTGCAGAAACTATTTATTTAACTACATCAGATATACTATAGACGGCACGATTTGTCTCAAGACAGTGACTTGGTCCACGTCTCATTTCTGCCACCTCTTTTGGCAAAATCAAATTGTGTAATTTTCAAGGAAAATTCAGGTATTATCTCTCCTTTATTTTCAATAGAAATGAAATAGACTAGGGGTGTCCACGGGTCGGGTCGGGTCGGTTTTGGACCCAACCCGGACCCGACCTGCCGGCGTCGGGTGGAAGGCGGAGGGACCCGAAACCGACCGCCGGCGTCACTCGGTCGGGTCGGTTTTGGGTTCGGGTAGTGTTCGGGTGGGTCGGTCGGTGTTGAGAGTCGCCGGATCCTGCAAATGTCGCCGGAATCTCCTCGAATGTCGCCGGAATCTCTTCGAATGACGTCGGAATCTGCAAAAATCCAGTAGATCTGCACCAAAAATCGCCGAAATCAGCCTGGATCTCCTCGAATCTCGCCGGATCTCACCAAATATGGTCCAAATCTCGCTTGGATCTCCTCAAATGTCGCCGGATCTCACCAAATCTCGCTCGAATTCGCCGGATCTCAACCAATCTCGCTTGAATGTCGCCGGATATTGCCAGATTTATATATAACGTCGGTCGGGTCGGGTGGCTCGGGTTTTGGAGAAGAAAACCCGCCACTCGACCCGCCGGCGTCGGGTCTTGAGGTCAGAAACCCGTCACCGACCGTCGGAGTGGTCGGTTCGGACGGTTGCCGGTTCGGGTTCGGGCGGGTTGGTCGGGTTGGTCGGGTTTCGGGTTGGGTTGGACACCCCTAAAATAGACATTTTTTATATATATATATATATTAATTATCTGTTTACTTCATTCATATGCCGAACTCCTAAATAATGGAGAAACAAGTTTACGAGGCCTCTCTCCTAATTAATGACATCAACAAAACAGGGAGGAACATTCCCAATATCAAAAGAGCAAGATGTAATGACCATTTGGCCAGAGTATGACGAGCATAATTATATGCATCTCTCTAGACCCAACACAAACTTAAACCAGGGAAATTGCAAGGAATTTCTGCATTGGATCCTGAATTTAATAACATGGTGGCAAATACAAATGTTCTTTAGGAAATTATAACATGGCAAATACAACTTTAATTTAAATACAAATACTTTAGGAAATTATTAATTATTATTAAGATGAAATTAAATAACCAAGCAATATCAATTATGCTTCAGTTGCTCAGCTGGATCGTGTTGACTTATCTCTCTGGATGTTCTTCATCTTTATGCAAACATTATCCTTATCAGCAGCTTTCTAAATAAGACCGCTTTATAACAGCACCTACTCGTATGTCTATGTCAGCCACCTCTATTTATGTAATCATTTTGGTTTATAAGTTACAAATTATAGATAAAGCATAACTTATGAAGAACAGGAGTTGTAGGCGTAAAATCTTTCTCATGACAAAAAAAAAATCTCATATAAAGGTTGTAATAAGTGTGAACTTTCTATTCCAAATTATTGAAAAAAAAAAAAAAGCATGCAACAAGATTTTTTTTGAAGTAGAATCAAAATTTATCGATAACCTTATTAATAAAATAATTATGTTTGGGAAGATAATGATTATTAAAAAAAAAATTAAGCACTTTCATAGGACTTATAATCAAATTTTATTCAATGATAATCATGATAAAGCCTGACAAAAGCTTTGTCCTAGTCAATTTTCCTACCAAATGAGAAGGGAGAAAAACACTTAGAAAATAGAAAATACACGTCCGTGCAAACAAGAATGTTTCATTTCAACTAGCCATTCATTATTGTACATAATGAAAAAGGAAGAATAGCTCAACTCCTAAGAAACCAACAGTTCTTTTAACATTAATGTGTAGGTCATGATATTTGCCAATAATTTGCCATGTTTATCTAAGTGGAGCCAGATATGACCAAAAAAACAGTTCTAGAAGTTTTTTTTTTACTATTTAGTTGCATATGTCAAAGAATAAATTAAGAATAAAATTTATTTTTTTAAAAACAAAATCATGAGGTAAACGGTATTACAAAAAAAAATCCATGGGATAATACAAATCAAGTTGCAAAATGAAAGCTCAAAATAAACAAACTTATATAAAAGGTTTGCATACACTAGCATCGTAAAATGGCCAAAAGAAAAAAAACAAAAAGAGGAATGTGACCATAACACAAAACAAAAGGACACATTAATGCAGTGTTGATGCATAAATTATGCAAGTCATTCATACGTAATCACTCCAGCCACAAAACCTGGATGTGTTTTACCTAAATTGAATTATAGTTGGGGTAGAATTTTAGATTACTTGAAACTTGACTTATAGGCTTTTACCTAAACTGAATTGTTCTAATTAGTGAGAATTTAAGCATTTGTTGCCAAAAAAAAAAAAAAAACCACTATCTGAATAATTAATGAGATGAATAACAACACATTAGTTTAACAAACTATAATATACATATATATTGAATCACTTGGCGCAAAGCATGTAGGGTGTAAGTTTTACAATATTAGGACCAATGGTGGATTTTATATTTTTATTCGCTGCCCACCGCGCGCGCGCGGGGGGGGGGGGGGGGGGTGGGGGAACTTAGGTTGAGTTTGATATATTGGCTTAAAAACCTAGTTTTTTATTATTATTATTTAGATTGCGTTTGCCATTAGCTTGAAAAGGTAGCTTATTTTACTATTTAACTTTTTTTTGTTACTATTTATGGGTCCCACTGCACTTTTTGGTACTATTCATGAGTCTCACTGTACTATTTCAACTAACTTTTACCTTTATCTTTAGTACTTTTAGCAAAAAAAATTTAGTTTTAGCTAAATAGTGTGCGTTTGGCATTGATTATTTTTGCTAGCTTATTTTATTATTCAGTTTATTTTTACTACTACTCATGAGTCCCACTGGACTTTTTGGTATTATTCATGAGTCTCACTGTACTATTTCAGCTAACTTTTACATTTATTTACAATACTTTCAGCAAAAAGTTTTCAGTTTTAGCTGAATAAGCTGTTCCCAAACGGACACTTAGGGTTTATTTGGATACCGTTTATTACTAAAAACTAAAAATACTGTAGCAAAATAATTTTTAAATGTGTTAATAATACCATGGGACCCATTTTTAAAGAAAATTTTGCTGAAAAAAGAGATTTGTGGGTCCGATGAACAGTACACGGGACCCACTGACAAATGCCAGATGCAAATGTTGAGGTAAATCATCTGTATCCAAATGCTCACTTAACTTATTTTTACTACTATTTAGGGATCTCATTGCACTTTTTGGTATTATATATTCATGAGTCGTACTGTACTATTTCAGGTACTTTTTAGTTTTATCTACAATACTCTCAGCAAAAAATTTTAATTTCAACTAAATAAGTTATTTCCAAATAGACCAACAAAATTCTTAAGTTAAAATTGTGATTGTAGAATAAGTGAATATAAATATCAAATAACAAATCACTACTGTATTAAAATTAATTAATGAATACAAAATAAAATGAGAAAAATTGAATTCTAAAGATGCAAGATGTAAACCTCACACCATATAAACATCATAAAAAAAAGAAGAAAAAAAAAAAATAGTAACAAAATCTAGTAAGTGTGCGTTTGGCAACACTTATTTTTGCCAGCTTATTTTTACTACTATTTATGAGTTCCAGTGCACTTTTTGGTACTATTCATGGATCTCACTGTATTATTTCAACTAACTTTTACCTTTATCTATAGTACTTTCAGTAAAAAGTTTTCAGTTTCAACAAAATAAGCAGATCCCAAACAAACCCTAAGTCTAGTCTCAACACATAAAATAATAGAAATTTAAGTTTTTAAAACATCAAGTGGTCGTTTGGTATGGGGCCCTACACTAAGTTATGTGTTTGGTAAGGTGTGTTGTTCATATCTTGTTTGAGTTATGTTGTTCAAATGGTGTTTGAGATATATTATCGTTTGGTTGAAACACATAGGACCTACCTAAAGTGACACCTCAACTCTCTTCTCTCCCACTCGTCCGTTCAAAGTCTCTACCCTCTCATCCTTCTCGAAGCTCTTCTCCTCTCCCTTTTGCACAGAATCTAGTCCCATCACCTGGCAGGTAGCTCCCTTCATTAACCCTTCATTAATACCACACACCCACCCGAATCCTTCATTACTCGTCCCAACGGTTATCTGAGCTCATTCATAAACATGCAGAGAACCCCAAATTACGAAACCCTAAATTCACCAAAATTAATCCCCATATCTTATGGCCTGGTTCATCTCTCAACCACCATATTTACTCGAACACTCCAGCCACACCTTTCCTCACTATTTTGGGCAAGACTTTTTCAAACAACCATCAGACTTTATCTCAAATCAATTTAAGTTCCTTTACACAGCGTATCTACCATTAGCTGAGTATATTATGGAGCTTGCAAACACAGCGTCTTCCTCCTCAATCATTCCGCCATATTCATCCTCCTCCAACGCAGTTCCTTCACCTACAGTAAGTGTTTAATTTTGCTGTTGACTTCAATGTTCAATTTTGCTGTTGCATTTGTTCTTAGTTGTTGTTGATTGTTGATTGTTGCTCTTGATTTTGGACACGATTTTCCTCCATGCCCATCTAACTAAAGCTAAGTATAATTTGTTAAATGGGCTTTTTGAAGCTAAAAGATTGAGTTTAGGAAAATGGGCTTTATCTCAGAAATCATTAATAAAGGCCTAAAGTGTGTATTTGATTTCATATCAATCATTTATAATTGTGATGTTAATTTTGTTTTATTTCCCCATGCTGTATGTAACTTGTCTTCACTGCAATCTCTACTATATATACCTGTAATAACTAGTTTGAGTTAATTGGTAAATGTGTTGCTCTAGCTATATCATTTTTAATACATAATACTACAACATGTTTGGTAGAGTTTTTTGTGCAAAGGACCATTTTACTACTCTTCAGTTACTGGTATTGGTGAGGATTAGGTTCAAGTTTGAGAAATCATAAAACTAATTAGAAAAACAGAAACCTTGAATTTACTAGGCAACCATGTACACTTTATCTTGCATACTATCCATGTTAGTGGATATTTTTAGCTTAAGTGTGTATCTCTTATTAGATGGCCGCATCATTCGGCGTTGAGGATTGGAAGTTATGGTCTCCACCTGTTGAGAAGCACTTCATTGATGTTTTGGTTGAAGAAGAACCCAAAGGGAACATGCCTTTTGGGCAATTCAAAAAAGGGCTTTGGACAATTGTCTAAGACAAGTTCAATCAACGAGCCGGAAAAGCCTATCGCAAAGACCAATTACGCCAGAAATATCAAAGGTTAAAGCTAAGACACCGTGTTTTTGCCAGCTAATCGGCTGAACCGGAATGAGATGGGATTTTGTTACGAACACCATCACAGGTAGTGACGTGGCTTGGGCACAGGCAATGGCGGTGAGTGTTATAGGTTTGTTTTTTCTTTTCATGTCGTTGATTCACAAAAGTTTTCATATAAATAATCTCATATATACCACATGTAAATAATCCCATATATACCACATCTTGATAGGCCAACCTAGATGCAAAGAGTTTCGTAAAAAAGGGCTAGACCACTATGATCTGCTAGGACAACTCTTCAACACGGGCACTGTAACTGGATTTCTCCAAATTTCCTCCGCCCAACCAGCCCTTAACAGCAATGAATAGCGAGAATTGGATGCTAGTTTCCTAACACATGGAGTGCACGTCAATGTCGAACCCGATAGTCCAAACAATGTGGAGGAGATTAAAGCCCCTATTGTAGGGCAATGCAACAAACGTGTTGGAAAGCAGCCATCTCACTCCGAGACCTCGGCAGAGAAGAAGAGGAAAGGACAGCCCATTGAGTATATCACCGATGCTGTCATGGAGTTCACGAACATGTCAAGGAAAAGGCATAGTGATAAGGATAGCGATAGTCGAAAACAACTGTTGAATTTGCACTAGTGGGTGATAGGTTCTCAATGGACAAGGCCATCACAATTCTTAACAGTATTGAAAATGTTGATGATTACACCATGTTCAGGGTCCTTAACAAACTCCATAAGCTCGATAGTAGGGCCGCTTTCATCATGCTGAGGCCAAATAAAAGAAGGGGCTAGTTGGATTTAGTGAGTAATTTATTGTAGGGGAGTTGGTTAAGGAAAGGGGGCAAGTTTGGGCTGCTTTTTATGAGGTTGCAGCTACAGTTTCTGTTGTTATGTTTATTATGTTAATTACCACTAAAACCATTTTTTGTTGCGTTGGTTGTATGGTTTAGTGGGGTTGCATTTTACTATGCAAAGGAACAATGATCTTACTATATGTAAACATGTATGTTAATGATAGTATCATTTGTTAGTTTGTTAAGAAACCAGTTGCTTTTTATTGTTAAAAACTAGCTTTGGTGCTAATGTTGTTAATAACTTTGGTGCTAAGTTTATCATTAAAAACTAGCTTTGGTATTGAGTTTATTGTATAAAAACTAACTTTGGTGCTGAGTTTATTGTAAACAACTAGCTTTGGTGCTAATGTTGTTAATAACTAGCTTTGGTGCTAATTATTCCAATTGTCTTTGTTGCACCATTCATTTGTCTTTGCTGCAAAGACATGATATGCTGTTTTAATTGGTGGATGTTGTTTGTATAATCATTATGCTGTTCTAAGTAATCTTTGCCGTTTGCTGTCTTTGTTGCAAAGTTCCATAAATATAAGCTGTTTATGGAGTACTACATATATAAAGAAACAAAACATAACCTGTTGATGGATGAGAAATCATTGATCCAGCGAAACTTCCGACTGATGGTTTGAAACATCCTAAAGCATGGTCTAAAACATGCTAAGGAATAATGCTAAACATGTGTTGGATGCAAATTTTTTTGAGTTTGGCTCCTTTACTGTGCAATGTATTTTAAAAGTATTGGCTGCAACCTTACTGGGAATGCTCAATGAGATTTTGCCTAAATTGAACCTTCTTTTCTTTGATTTTATTTATTACATTTAATTACATGTGATGTGATTAATACTTTATTTTTGTGATAAAGTTGGCATCCATCCTTGCTGAAACATGCACACATGTATTGCTTAGTATAGTAGCTAATTGTTAGAGATGTTTGTTTCAGATGAATCCTTTGTGAATTTTTTCTAAGCTAGAACTCCCTTTACAATTTGTAGGAAAGAAATTTTTTAGTAACTTAACAAAGTTCAAGTATAACTTATGTAAATTCTGATATTGTTGACTCTTATGTTCTTTATACAGGTTTGCAAAACCTTTAAAAGATTATCTTCTTTCTTAATAGAAGTTAATTGGAATATAAATAATTTTTAAAAAAAAATCATGAAAAAAGAAGAAGAAAATGAAAATCAATTTTATGCATACACTTTCAGTAATAATATTTATATGAGGATATCTGACATGTATTTGAATTCATCATTTCACCAATCATCAAAAATATGAATGGTCAAAATCCTACAGGTCTCCTTTACTAGAACAACGGTAGTTTTATTTTTATTTTTTTCTTTACTGAGAAATGTAGTTTGATGTTCATACTATGTCTTTTACATATTATTAAATGATTGGATCCCTATATCTTCTTCAGTGGAATGAAAATGGGTTGAAGACCTAATGTAATTGCTTATATGCCCTAATCTATGTAAGGCTGCAACATCAAATATTTCTATTAGATCATTTAATAAGAAAATATGGCATATTTAATGTAACTGAGGAGTTTATATTTATATCATTTCTCTACATATGTGTGCAAGTAACTACTGTCAGTATCTATATGTGAAGTTATTTATCTGCCCATACTTTCTTCTAAATTCTACTTTATAATGGGCAATATTTATGATAACATTTATGATAAAATTTATACAGAGTTTCTATCAACACAAAAAGTAACGAGGCATTGTATGACTTTCCTCTCCAGTCAAGTTTTTTTGGGCGAGAAGAGTCAAGTTAAAAGCTAAAATAACACCGAATTTTTTGGACTATACGATGGCAATATTAGGCAACTGAGAAAGTAATCCTAAACTTTGACCCGGTGGGGCTCCAAATTGACAAAGTTATATAAATTTCTTCTTTCTTTTGATTTCATTGTCTAAAAAAAAAAAGGTCTTATTGTCTCCAAAAAAATGCCTTATTGACCCAAATGTTTTCACTTTAGTTATTAAACTTATTACATTATCACTATTGTTATGAATACATTTTGTTGCAACATTATTTGAAGTAAGATTTTTCTTTTTTTATTATTATTTTAAATTGCCCATATAGTACAACAAGTGCATAATAAATTGGAACATGCCTTTAAGCATTCATTTCTAAATTCAATACACTTAGTTCTATTGTATAACTACTATTATTGTAATAAATCTTCATTGGCAGCATTAGTAAAACCCTAGTAATATTTGATTTAACATTGTTGACTTTTGATTTGACACAAGTATTATCTTTATTTGTATTTTAGTTAAATATAATATTTTAATTATGATATCATCACAATCTATTTCAGACATTCCAGCAGCCATTCAAGCAGTTAGGGTTGTTGCTATACTCAATTCGAAAAGAATAGTATATTATTACTCACTTGTAAACTTATATTTCATTTACATTATCATATTTATCCCTTTTCTATTGCTGACAACGTCTATCACCATAAAATTGTAATTCCACTATAGTCGACCGCAATACAGATGACAAACTCAATGATGTAGAACACGAAATAATGTCAACCTATGTCGCCATTTGTATTGACTACATCCAAAAACACTATTTGAAGACTTCGATGTGCACTAGTATTCTATCAGGGAAGTCGTACGTGCAGGAGACACTTAAAGGACATCCACAGACATGTTATAATACGTTTCACATGGACAAGCATGTTTTCCTGCATTTGTGCAGTGAGTTGAAAAGGCTACACTTGTTAGAAGAGGACACCGGAATTGTCTCTATTGAGGAGTCCATTGGCACACTTTTATATATTCTTGGGCATAATGCGGACATGAGGGTGACTGGAAATCGGTTCCAGCATTCACTAGACACAATTCAACGGAGATTCCATTGGGTGTTACGAGCGATTCACTCATTGGGGTGCCTCATAATAAGACCTGATCAGGATACAGCTAAGCTCCCTCATCATCTTCGTGGAAATATAAAGTATTACCCATGGTTTGAGGTATGAATACATCTCTATTATAAATATATTTGATGATATGGCGAAAGTTAAATTGAGACAAATATGTACATAGGATGATACTATTAGTAGGGGGTTCATTTTATAGTGTGGCAGTCAATGGAAATTGTTAATTTCAATTGTTAATTTATACTATTGTTACCTTATGACTAGTCAGTTGAAATGTATGTTCTATCAATAGAAATGTGTAGGAGCTATTGATGGTACACACATCAGTGCTTTTGCACTGGCCTGCAAAAGTACCTCCTACGGGGATAGATCTAGTGACATCTCCTAGAATGTTATGTGTGCATGCAATTTTGATATGAGGTTCACGTATGTGCATGTTAGCTGGAAGGGTGATGCACATGATTCGCGAGTGATGCAAGAGGCCCTTGGCGATCTAGGATTTCAATTCCCTTGGGTGCCCAGAGGTGAACACTAAATATACCCTATTTCATGTAGTTATTAATGTTGTTACAGTTTCATTTATTATATTCGTGTTAAGCCTCTTTTCTGTGTTGTTGCAGCCTTATACTATCTTGTCGATTTGGGGTATGCCATTGGCTTCGAATTCCTCCCACCGCACAAGTCCGTCAGATATCACGCAGAAGAATATAGAGGTTCTGGCAGACAAGATAGAACTTCACAAGAGCTGTTTAACTACAGGCATTCCTTGCTCTGCATGGTCATTAGGCGGTGTTTTGGAGTGCTGAAGGGGAGGTTCTCAATTCTCAATGATATGCACTCCTATTCACAGTTTAGACAACGAATGATTATCACCGCGTGCTGTGCGTTGCACAACTTCATCCGCATGTATAGCCACTTCGATGAAATGTTTAATGCATGGGAAGGACAAGACATGAAACCTGGCAACGCAAGTACCTCAAGTGGTGCAAGAGTTAGAGGTGGAGGGAATGAAGAAGCCTTTAATCCTTAGGCACAACGAGCCATGTCCCAGTTTCGGGATGACAGCATAGCAGCTATGTGGGCAGAGTACAAAGGCAACTGTTCTTGAGTTTTATTGAAACAAGTCTATTTCATTTTCTGTCTTGCATTTCATTTTCTTTTTGTTTTTCTTTCCTTTTCTTGCATTGCATTTCAAATGTTAATGTGTTATGCTTTCTAAAAATAAAAAATAATAAACACAACGTTTTGAGGCTTTAGGCTAGACATAAGTAAGTCATGATTGTTGGGCAATTAATATACTGTTCTTTATGACATATGTATTGTTTGTTGGGCAATTACTATAAAGAAAGATCGATCTTTTTTGCATTCATAGTCGTTCATGATCTTCAAATATTGGTTGTAGACATTACTAACAGTGACCAAAAATTCATTTATTAATTAGTGTATTTTAATTAGGACAAGGGAAATTAACATGGAGATGAGACATTTTTTGGACTCTCCTTTGTGGTTTTCTTGTAGAAAGAGAAAAAAGACAAAAAAAAAGGGGAGGGTTCTAACCTTAATTAGAGTTTTAAGGAGTCTTTAAAGCTGAAAACAATTTTAAGGTTGAAGTTGAAATTTAGTGAAAAGGGGAGGGTTCTAACCTTAATTAGAGTTTTAAGGAGTTTTTAAAGCTGAAAACAATTTTAAGGTTGAAGTTGAAATTTAGTGCTTTTAAGGAGAAATTGTGTATCAATATTACAATAGCTATATTAATCTAGAACTGTAAATCCACAACTGTAATCAATATTACAGTCTTTAAAGCTGAAAACAATTTCAAGCTTTATAACTCCAGAACTGTAATGAATATTACAAAAGCTGTACTATGTGTCTGTCTAACATTGTTGTAGAAAGTAAAAATTTGAACTGTAGAACTTTTGTGATATACAATCTTATATATATTTTTAACAATATTAATGGTAGTGATGCAGTGAATTGAAGTTAATATGATCTTGTGTTCTGCATTTGATGCACAGAATCTAAAACTGAGTAAATTAGCATAACATGTTCATGGCTCGAAAATGCCTTCTATTTTGACATTACAACTATGAATGCTTGTGTTTCTTTTTAGATATATATGGTGGATTGTAGCAGCCCTAGCAGTCTCACATAGCTTTATTTGAAACCTTCTTCCCTAATGTCCTAGTGAAAGAACAAAATTACTGGTATTGTTGCCTTAATGTCCTAGTGAAAGATAGCTTTTACTAAAAAGCTCTTTAGCATTTGAGGTATTTGGCAAGTTATTGGATTTCCTTTGTAGATTAATGTTTAGAAATATTAATCAATATTTGAATCTGATGTTGCCGTATTTGTGCTGGCTTTTGTGTAATTGTCTATTTTGTGTTGGCATCAAGTGCTATTGGGCTATGCTGCATGCATATGCTGCTGCTGTGTGCATCAAGTGCTGCTGTGCCGTGTGCTGCTGTGTGCATCAGGTGCTGCTATGCTGTGTGTTGCTATGGAATAACATTTCTGAATTTCCCCTCATCCTGTTTGATAAAGGGAAATTCATTGTATTTCAAATTCATTCTATTTCTTTTCCACTCTTCTTATCTTTTCTCTATCTTGTAATTGGATAAGAGGAACTCATCCTGTTTCTTCTTATCTTGCAAAATGAACTCACTCTGTTTGTAATTGGATTCTGTTATAAAGGGGTTGGTGATTCTATAATTGGATTATGTTATTGAGGAAATTTTTGCTTTGTTTTTCACTTGCCTTCCAATTGGGTTAATAAATATTTTTGGCAGATCATGTGACTTTTGTCTTTCACCAGTCACATGACTTTGGTTCACAGCTTTTCTTTAGGGAAAAAAATAGATAAACAATCGTAAAACTTGCATATGGATTGAAAAAAAATTCATTCTTGTGAAAGAGGATATTGAAAGCAAAATGGTATCTGATTTAAGCCATAATGTCGAACTAAAAATGCCAATTTTGAGTCCTATAAATATATGGTGTGTATATTTTTTGTAACCGTCTGGTCATTTTTTTTGTTTTCTATTAAGTTTGTGTTAACTATAATTTGTTTTTAATGCCAAGTTTCGATCAATCTCATTGATAACTTTGCATTTTTCCCTTATTGAGTCCTTTACTAAAGTTTTTCATACACACATATATTAATTTCATAATAAAATTGACAACAATCTTTCACTTTAATCACATTTAAATCAATATGAGCCACTTAGAGCATTCACAAATAAAAATGCGAAAAGCTATTTTTAGCAACACAAATAACAAATGCTGTATCGATGGTGCTAATTTCACAAAATGAAATGTGGAATTAGTAAGATGATAATATGTTTAATATATACAGTAGAAGTTGCTAAACAGGTTTATGCAAACAGTTTTAAAACATACATATGGGTAGTGGTAACAAAATACAAGAGGTTGCTATGTCAAAAAATCCTACACAACTATGCGTAACAAGGAAACACAAAGTGGACAACATATCACTTTCGTTGACACCGTTGATATAGTGAGCAGTAGTGCAACAACTGCGCATAGCAGACACCATCCAACAAGCGAAATCTTCACCATTCTTTTATTCTCAACAATGGGTTGGACCGTCTCATGCACGGCCTTCAATTCCTCTCATAATACATACAGCTCTATTTGTAGTTGCTGGAAATCCTCCGCATATGACAGTGGCACATTCAATGGAATACACTATTCAAAAAAACCACATTGATCCCTTGGGCAACATTGGTAAAGCCTATATCGATTCTCATTTCGCTTATCCAAAATCCTCACGGTTGCTCTCAAGCCACAGAAACAGTTCATATTTCGAAATTGAAGCCCGTAGTCAATATTATTATGCATTGCTTCCGACATCTGCAAAAGAAACCAAAGAGTATTGAATTCACTATGCTATCAAAGTATAAAGGATTGCACACAACTACGAGTTCAGTATCAAGTTTAACATCAAACAATTGTAATATGTATTACATAAAAGTGGTATATTTTCACAAGGGTTCCTCTGCTAGGGGTATGTGGTTTCTCCCCATGGAGTGGTTTAAACCATTTCGGTATCTCACAAAACCCCTCATATATATATATATATATATATATATATATAAATTGACAGTTTTCCAATTATAAGTATAGAGAAGGAAAACAACAATCTTATTACAAAAACCCATTAAGAACCAAGGTCAAAGTGTTCTTCAAACCTAGATTTCCAGCAAGCCCATGGGTTTTCGGTGGTAAAGTGGAACCTTTTTCCCTTGGGTTCGACGATGATGAAACCCCTGGCTATTGCTGGGGTAGGGTGGATTACTAACAAGAATGGACGAGATCCGATGGAAACTAAAGCCTAGCCTTCAATCATCATTTGTGTTGATGGAGATGAGGAAAGAGAAGCAAAGGAAAACGTTGCGGATTGTTTGGTACCTAGGTTCCTACTGAATTTAGGAAAGAGAAGAAGTTTCAGTGGGACACAGGGAAAAAGAAGTAGTCAGACGCTTCAGGCACTTGTCTTCTCTTCTGATGTAATAAATTTAAAATTGTACCGTTGTCAGCTTTTTAAACAAAAACACACGCACACATACCAAACACACAACTTATATTTCAAATACCAAAAAATGTATTTGAAACACAGTACCAAACACATTTTTTCCTTTATGAATACTATAAATACGTGTTTTTCACAACACTTTTTAAACCACATTCCACATCATTTTAAACAATGTTACTCAAACGCCTCCACCAAACGGGCCCTAAAATGCAAGTTGTACAGCAATACAATACACGTTTATCTAAATAACACCGTTTTAGTATTTTTCTTTTAGTTTGGGTTTCTATATACTCACGGAACAAAGGAAACTTGCACCCTCAAACATAAAGAGATAGAGAGAGATACTAGGTAGCAAAATCAGGCAACAATTCGGGGTAGTGAACCTGTGAGCTGTGGAGGCCAACTGTAAATATGAACACCATGTTTTAATTCTTATCTTACTTGACCGTTCAACTTCCAACCCCAATATTTCTCAAATTTCCCAATTAGAGTCATTTTAATTCTAGTTTTCTAGTTAGTAGTTGAATGTTTGATTAGTATTTGTAATTTTATATGAGGGGAAATATGAAAAGCATTGATTTTTTTAATTAATTATAACTAACAAATGAATCATTTCCAATTTTTATTGGATACATTTTCAAGATATTTGTTAAATTTTCAATCATGTTTATTAGTATTTTACTTGAAGATAAATTGAATCAAATTTTGATAAATAATTGGTGAGTTTAAGAAAAATAAATGTACAATAATTACATAATAAATTAAATAATAAGATTTATTACCAATTTCTATTTTTCCAAGTCTGCCCATTCCAAATGTGAGAAAGATTGAATTTTTTCTACCCTTATAGTTAAAAAAATCTCAATTTCTCACCATGCTCTTTATTCATGGCATAATAACCATACGTGCAAACTGTGCGCATATCCAAGTTGTTGAGTTGTGTTTGATAATGGAGTTCACAACTCCAACTAAGTGGTCATAGATCATGGTCATTAGTGGGGTAAGGGATGGGATGAAGGTGATACATGACTATAATAAGGAGCCGATGAAATAGTTTAGGTGAAATTGATGTGACTGCCCTGTGCAATTTGTGAAGTTTGATTGCCATCTCTCCCTTTCTCTCAGGTTTGAATGGCTTGAGTGGAGAATATGAGAAAGATAATGAAACACTATCACGTGGAATAAAAGAAGTAGTTGGAAATTGCAAGATTTATTTGTAGAAATGATTAGTTAAAATAACAACAATCATGTTAGTGACATGATGTTTTTCACAATTTATGGGTGTCAAGTTATAAGTAATGCAACATCACTCTCAAATGATCTTACCACAACATATGATTTTTATTTGTGCATTTGTTACAACATCTTGCTAGAACTATTATGAAAAGAGATTGAATTCAATAAGTATGTGTTTATGCCATCCAATCATACACTGCCATGTTAGATTTGTGTAAAAAGAAGAATAGAGAGTAAAACACCAAATCACCTCACCATCCCATTAACATTAAAGAAAACAAAAACAACACACTAGTTGGTGGTGATGATGATTCTGGTGATTAATATGGTGTATGGACTAGGATTTAATTTGACACTATCTTCTTTGGTTTTTAATTTTTGTTGTATGCATTATAGTATGTATGTAGAGAGAGAGAGAGAGAGAGAGAGAGAGAGAGGCCAGGGATGGTGGCAACAACACCAATGATGGGTGAAGCTTAAGAGTATGGCTATGGTGGGTAATCCAAATGTCCAATCCAAGACCGAGAGAGAAGGTATGTTTTGTGATTTGGTGTTTTAGTCTCTTCTTGTATTTACTTAAATCTGATGTGGCAATATTTGATCGGAGGGTGTAAAGGTAGGCTTTTGAACCACATCCTTATATAATTTGCATTCTTATGGAAAAAAAAAAACTAGTGGTAATTTTTAGGGTTAGTTGTAGTTAACCCACCTATGGTTTGACCAATTTTAACAAATCTTACTTGTGAATTGAGAATTGACACTTAGCTCACTAAAGGTGCTTTTTATTAGATAGTTGTTACCCATCTCTCCCTTTTTACCATTAAAAGGAGGGGTAAATGTGTCTTTTTCATTATGTTTTATGTCTCTCCCTTTTTTTTCCTCTCTTTTCTCTTCTTCACTTTTTTTTCCCTTTCTTTCTCTAATTTGATCTCCCCCATCTCGTTCTCTCCCTCTCTGCTTTGTTACTTTCTTAGTGGTTCTTCTAGACATTTCACAAAACCCATAACTAGTGGCATTGAGACTTTCATTTTCGTGAAAAACATGACCATAGAATCAAATATTGGAGGTGGAGCAACCAAGCTTGCATATTTCGGTGTTGAAGGTCGTTGCAGTGAAGATTTTATTTGGGTATGACTAAGCAAATGAGTTTAAGGAAGGAGGTGTGGGTCAGCTTGAACCGGAGTTTTTCATATTTGGGTCTAAGGTTAGGGTTTTTGTTTGAAATTGGGTAAAAGAAAAGAGGGTTTGTTAATGTATAGATGGGGATGATGAATTAAACTGGTTTTTGGAGATTTGGAGATTGGTAACTAGCCTTGGGCACTGGTGGTGATATAGACCATATGAAGACTAAGTTTCTTTCTCATTTCAGTTTCAGATTGGCTTCAAAATGGGGATTCAATTTGGGGAGACTTGAAAGTAAGGTAATGGTAGACATAAAAATTGTGAATGAGTTTGTGAATTTTGAGTTTTGAGTGTGGTGATTGTAATTGGTTTTTGTAGAATTTGGGTGAATGGTTTTTGGTTATGCTATTTGATAAGGGTAATTTTGTAATCAACCCATGACGAAACAAAAGGCGATGGACATAACAAGGATGTCAACTTCACTCATGAGAGACAACCTTGTTGTAAAGTCTACAGCTCCACCCCATACCTGATGGCTGCATCTTGGGCACAGTAAGCTGAAGAGAATAAACTGAAGAGAATAAGCTGAAGACAGTAAGCTGAAGATAGTAAGTTGGAGATAGTAAGCTGAAGACAATAAGCTGAAAACAGTAAGCTGAAGATAGTAAGCTGGAGATAGTAAGATGAAGACAATAAGCTGAAGACAGTAAGCTGAAGAGGATAAGCTGAAGAGAATAAGCTGAAGGGGATATATGAATCTCTGATGAGTCTGACGTGGCCTTGCTTGGTCTCCAAGCATGCGTGTATAAGGAAATATCTTGCGCCCCACGTTTACCTCTAATCAAGAAGATTCCTATAAGGAAAGGATTCCGGAAGATACATGGATTAAAGAGGTTCTCTCCTATAAGGAAAGAACTTCTGGATCAAGGCATGGATTTCGACCCTACACTACTATAAAAACCCCAAAACCCTCACAAACGAAGGTACGCACAATTTCCCCCCAGCTCTGACACTCTAGAGTTGTGAACAAAAGATTTCTCTAACTTAACCATCGGAGGGTATTTGGCCGGTACCACATCGGTACTCCTCTTAAGGTCTTCAGCTTTTGTGTTGTGCAGGTTCTTGTCAGGAGCATGTAAGGACCGTGTGGCTTATTAACGATTTTTCGGCATCATCACTATTGAAGGAAGAAACCTACGAATATATGGTAGATTTTGGTGTCAAAGTTAGATTTCAGTGTTGAAATCCTAGACTCTCTCTCTCTCTCTCTTAATTTCTTTGTACTTTTTTATGAGATTTGATGTATATTGTTGGAAGAATATTGAGTTGCTAACATAATTTTGCAAGAATTGTTGTGCATAAAAATGAAAGTTTTAGTGTTCTTGAGCCAAAGGATTAAAAACTCTCACAATTTTTACAAAATTCCCTTCCAAATCTTCATTTCTATGAGATTGCAACCACAAAGGCACAAACCCCAACCCCAATAAAGCCACCACCCTCTGAATTTCAACATGCAAAACTCTAGAACCAAAACAAACTAAAAGAAACTCATATTTTCAAATCTTAACAACAATCAGAATCTCAAACCCCTTTGCTTTGAGACCCTTGAAAAAGATTATGGAATTTCACAAACAAAAGAGAAATTGATAACGCCATGAGAGCGATGAAAAAGAGAAAAAAGAAAAGAAAAGAAGGAACCCTATAGCCCAAAGTATATTTCTTTGCTCGCATTAAGTAGAGAGAACCAATTCTTGTGTTGATCGAATGAGATTCGAGTCACGATATGGGATTTGGGTTTGAAGATTCGATTTCTAAGATAGTGAGAGAGAAGTTGTTCTTATAGTGTTGCTTCTAATCTTGTTTCTATTGTGGCTTATATAGTAATGGTTATTTTCTGACGGTAATGGGAAAGTTGGGTTACATATATGTAATGGAAGACACCTTAGGTGTGTTAAGTGACAATTTTCATACCATGGGCAAGTTTTGTTAAAATCAGCCAAACTACAAGTGGGTTAATTACAATTAACCCTAATTTTTATATCATTTGACTTTATTAATGTCATTAATGTATTGATACTATTACTTTGTGGCTCATGGATTTTAAATAAATATATTTCCTCTTGCTTTCAAGGTATTTTTTTTAATCATATGAATTAAACAAAATATTTTAAGTATTAAATATAGATTATAAAATAAATGCAAAACTTATTCTAAATACAAAATCATATGTCAAAGAAAAAAAACTTATTTTATGTTAATGATAAATGCACATTGTGTAAGTATAGTTTATTATAAAAATATATGTAAATTATAAAACAATTTAAAACAAATAATAAAATTTTTATTTTAAATATGTTGAAAATTTTTGCCAGCAAGATACTTCAAGTCATCAAATGACACCAATTGAAACTTTTGTTTTGTAATAAATTGATTATCTATTTGTATCATCCTCACAAATGTTGCATAAAATCTAATCATATGCTTGTGATTCAAAATTTTGTAGACATCTCTGTATTTTACAACTTCGAAATACTATAGGCATCCTTATATCTCATGATGTCCATTACGAAAAAATTATATACACAAGCAAAGTACAAGATTAATATCAACATCTAACACTCTAAGATGTCTTTTTATTTAATATCTAAGTAAATTAGCATCAACATTTGACACCCTAGGTCATGTAGTGCGAGAAAGTGCAATCAAAGGGTTTTGTTTTGATTGGATTTGATTTTTGTTAGGGTTTTGATTAGGTTTAACTTTTGATATGTGTTTGGTTGCTAAACCAAAAGAAAAAAAAATGAGGATTTAAATTTTTTAATTCGTTATTTTTATTTATTTATTTATTTTTTATACAAGATAGAAATTCTACTCTAACCTAATCTAAGTGTATATGTGTGCGAAACTCTCTCTTAGAGACTTGAACCTCGAACCTTGCCTTTCACATCCCATAAGCACTTATACCTGTAGAGTGACTATCATGCTAAGGGTGTGTGGTGGTGTTATTTGAGGAATGAATGTTTTAGCTTTTAAGGGTTCTTTTATTTTAATTTGAGGAATGAATGTTGATATCGCTTCGAATCAGTAAGGTGGATGCTTTGGCTTCGGTGGGCTACTGAATGGTGGAAGGCCTACAAAAAGCAAACGCTGTCAAAAAGGGGACCGGAGAAGACCGGCCAAACCCCCTCCGATGGCAAAGATAGTCTCACAAGAATGAAGTTCCAACTTTTTGGGAGTCAAGTCTCAGAATGTTCTTACCTCTCTTGGGTTCAGATCGGTCCTTTATATAGAGATCCTGGGGACGGTTATTTGTCCAATAACCTTCCCAAGATTTGTGGAAGCCAATGAGTCCGGAGTTAACTTCCTCAACGGCTACTAAAGTTGTAACCGCTAACGTAAGTTAACTCATTTGAGGGATTCATGGCGATAGCTACTGGTTTAGTAACCGTTACAGAGAGTCGAAGTTTTCTAAGTGTTGCGTATTCGTTCGTCTAGTGTATGACGATTTGGTCGTCCCTGGACATCTGATGATCATCCATGGACGATCTTTATGGACGAGTTTATCGTCCATGGGAGACTTCACTAATCAAGAGAAATATTATTTTTTCCTTCTTCTGGGGTGATTCTTGGTCCAACTTGCTCTATTGGCTCTGGACGATGCCTTTGGACGAATTGGAGTTGGACTAATTTTCTACTGCCCCATCAGTTGCCCCTTTGTTCAAAGGGTCGTCCAGGATATTGTTGTGATTTTAATAAAATTTCACTTTTTTGTGAGCCACGTGTCGCGAAGCTGTTGGTTGGCCAGTCGTGTTGATCCCGTTTCCCAAAGGAACCGCCACGTGTCAATTTTTGAGTGGCAAGCGTCGTTTCACTGACCTTATTGCTGGGGCCTATAAATAGTGCATTCTCTTTCATGCCCCTTACTTTCCTCTTATTTTCTCTTTTGCCATCTCGTCCAAGAGCCTCGTCTAGCTCTCCTCCTAGTTCTATCAGGTATTTCCTCTTTCTTTTTAGGTTTTCATCTTAAATCTTTCTACATTTCAACCATATCTTCGTCTAGTAGTTTAGAGAGGGAGATAGACGAGTACTAGGACGGTTCTTCTGGGAGTGAGGGTAGTGAGGAAAGTAGTGTAGATAGCTCATCCTGTAGCGATTCCTTAGACGAGCATTACTCGTCTGGGGTTCTTGGCATTCCCTTAGAGGAATTTCAGGAACTACAACGTAGGATGGCTTCTGGATCTGGGGCTAGCTTGTCCAGATAGCCATCTAGCCCTCCTCAAGACGAGGAAGAGGACGAGGAAGACGTCATTTATAGTTGTGCCCCAGAGGTAGCATCCACCGTAGACGTTGCCAAGTTAAAAACTCTTGTAGATAGATACCAAATTCCTAAAGAGCTTAACCCTCGTCTACCTAAGGCTAGAGAATGGTGTTGTTCTCCTTCCTCTAGTTTAGGGGTATACACTTCTTACCTTTTAGCTGGCCTTAGGTTTCCTCTAAATTCCTTTTGCAGAGACTTCTTTCAAAGGTTGGGTATTGGACCTAACCAGCTCAACCCCAATGGTTGGAGGACGATAGTCGCCATGCAAGTGCTATGGCGTGAGGCACTGGAAGGGAACCGTCCAATTACGGTGGACGAGTTCCTTTACTGTTATAAGCCCTCGGAGATAAAGAAATCTGCTGGTTTTTACCAGTTCTCGTCTAGGGGCTCTTATTACAGTTTAATTAAGGGCCGTAGCTCGTATGACCGGCTTTGGAAAAAAGAAATTTTTGTTATTTCTGGAAATTAGGCTGGGGACCCAACTGATGTGGGTAATCCCCCATTCCCACCTTTTACCAGCCTTCTAGGTTGTCTTCGTCATGAGGGTATGTTTTCTTTCCATTTTATTTCATTTCTCCTTACATTTTTCCTATCTTTCAATCGTCTAACTCTTTCTCTTGGTGATGTAACTATTGTTTGTTCACGTTTGGATAAATTTTACTTGGACCGGATAGACGTGGTTTGTACCTTCCCTGGGAGAACTTTCCACGATTTGGTAACTCTCAGTCGTCTAGCAGCTTGGGGACTTGGCCCAGTGCCTACTGTAGAGAACCTTAGTCACGAGGAGACTACCCGTCGAAGTAAGTATTGTCCACTTTATTTCATTTCATTTCTCTTTTTTTTTTTAATTGATTTTCCTCATCACAAGGATAACTACAATGGGGGAAAACAAAGAAAAAACAGTGACTAGTGAGGACGAGGATGTTGTTGCACCCCCAACTGTCCAAGTGAGTTCCGTCCAGGCTAGGAAGAGGAAGTCTAAGTCGATATCCAGTGCCGTGGACCTGGACGACCTTCTAAGTCATCGAGGCCCTAAGAAGCAAAAGCCTAGTAAGACTTCCCTTCCCAAGGTCCCCAAGTTTACACCTCCGACAATAAACTTGGACGACCCTCTGGTGGATGTGGAGCCCGTCCAAACAATCCATCCCATCCAGACTGATCCTCCCCCTCCACCCAAAGCTTCTCGCAAGCCTAGTTCGTCGGAGCCCTCTGATCGTCCTTCCAATCTGGTTCTGGACAAGGGTTACGCATGGAGGACGTTCAAAGGAATCGTCGTTGAGCGTGAAGTTAATGAATGCTACAACATGTCACTGAAGGAGTTTGAACGTTCTGGCATCCATGACCTTTTTAAGGTAAGTCTTTCCCTCGTCCTTGTGTGTAAATTTTTTTTAAAAAAAAATCTTAATTTGAATAGGATGTCTAACTCCCTTTCGTCCATATGCAGGCTATGTCAAAATTTTATACAGCAACCTGCCAAGCTAAGGAGCTTGCTACAGAGGCTAAGACGGCTAAGGACAAAGCTAAGGAGTTGAACAATGAAGTTCTGCTAAAAAAGGGGGAGGTCCTTAGGTTGACCGAGGATTTTAATCGTCTACAAGGAAGTGAGACGAAGCTGAAGAACAAGGTGGAAGAGCTTAAAGCTGATAACTTAGAGAAGGATACCCGTATCGTCCATCTCGAAGGACAGGTCTCTGAGTTTGCCTCGTCCTTAGAGAAAGCACGTGAAGAAGCCATAGCAGCCTTTAAGAAGTCTGACGAGTACAAGAATCGTCTAGACAGCCACTACGCAGCTGGCTATGAGGACTTTCGTGTTGATGCTAAGGAGACATATCCTAACTTGGACTTCAATTCTTTTAAGCTTCCCCTCGCTACTGAAAGTTCCTTGTTGCAGACGAGTTCTGAGGACGTCAACATAATGGACGATGTTAACACTGAAGTGACCCAGGACGACCCCAAGACTAGCTTGCCCAAGTGATTGCATTTTCCTTAGAAAATTTACTTTACTTTTATCTGGAAGTGCCCGTTATTTTGGACTTTGTTCTTTACTTCTTTTATTCAAATTCATACAAGTATAATTGTCTCATCCAAGATTATGGACGAGTCTTATATACAATTAGTTTTATTTTCACAACTTAAGGGTTTTTTTGGACGTGGGTCGTCCACCCTTCTTTAAATTCCATGAACAAATGAATATCTTCTATTTTCACCTTCCATTGTGTTTGAATACATACATTTCCAGCTTTATGTATGAAATTTTATTTTCATTATTCATATCATTTTTGTGGCTGTGTGGTTCGTCCACCCAGGAATTCAGTTTGCCTCATCTTGAGTATAGGGGTGAATTTCTTATTACATCACCAAAATAGAGCAAATTGAATCCTTTTAGCTTATGTACAGTTTGTCTATGAATGACTTCCTTTTTGGTTAGCTTTTAGTCATTATTCAAATTTAGGGACGACCATATTTTCGTCCTTGATAAGACTTCCCAGCAAATTTTCGTCCATGCAATGGATTGTTACGCTGGTTAGATTTATTTATGGGCTTGTGCTTTTGCACAATCTTTGTTCGTCCATGTTTTGGATGGCCATTTCTTGGATTTCATCTCGTCTTGAGCTTTAGACGGATATACCTTGTTCTATTTTAACTTTAACTCGGGTTACATCTCGTCTTAAGCTTTGGACGGATGTACCTTGTTTCATTTTAACTCAGGTTTCATCTCGTCTTAAGCTTTAGACGGATGTACCTTGTTTCATTTTTCCTTTTGAGGAAAGCTTATGGACAATACATCCTTGCGTCCAAGGATTTCATTCGTCCATGCTTGTTTGCTTTGTTGTGGATCATTTTGAATGAATATACAAAAATAAAGGATTCCCACACAATATACTTGAAAATACATCATATATATATATCTGAAAATCCAAACTTATGTAAACATTCGTCCACAGGCATGACACATGCTCGTGAGCTAGTGCCTTAGGGAATTAAAAATACAAACCAACTCGTCCATGAATAGCACAAAAGTGAAAACACTAATGTACTTTCTAGGGGATTATTGAAATACTTAAAACATATAGTAGTAGTAAACAAACATGAGATACTTCCGCTCGTCCAGGTATCTCGTCCATGGCCACTTTCGTTAAGAGTCAGCACTTATTGATGGTATTTCCTTAAGTGCTCAACATTCCAATGGTGTTCTAGCTTCCGTCCATCCAAAACTTCCAAATAGTAGGATCTTTGCCTCTTGTAGTTGATAACCCTATAAGGTCCTTCCCAATTTGGCCTCAGTTTCCCGTAGGCCGGGTTTCTTGTTGCCAAGGTGACCCTCTTCAGGACGAGATCCCCGATGTTGAAGCGCTCGGGCTTCACCATGGCATCATATTGTCTTGCCATAAGATTTTTGTACCTCGCTGTTCTCTGTTCTACATCCATCCTGACTTCATCCATAAGGTCAAGGTTAAGACGGAGCTGTTCTTCATTTTCTTCAGCTTGACACTTCCTCACCCTGTGGCTCGTCATATGTACTTCTGCTGGTATAACTACCTCACTTCTATAGGCTAGTTTAAAAGGAGTTTCCCCTGTTGGAGTTCTCACTATTGTTCTGTAAGCCCACAAAACACCTAGTAACTCATCCGGCCATACTCCCTTTGCCCCTTCGAGCCGAGTTTTGATGATCTTCAACAATGATCGGTTTGCTACTTCTACCTGGCCATTGGCCTGTGGGTGGGAGGGTGAGGAGTAATTGTTTTTTATTCCAAGCTGTTCACAAAATTCCCTAAAAGGTGTGTTGTCAAACTGTCGTCCATTGTCAGACACTAGTACCCTAGGTACCCCGAATCTGTATACAATATTCTTCCAGACAAAGTTCTTGACATTTTGTTGTATAATTTTTGCTAAGGATTCGGCTTCCACCCATTTTGTGAAGTAATCTATTCCTACCACCAAAAATTTCATTTGCCGAGTTCCAGTTGGAAAGGACCCCAAAATGTCCAGTCCCCATTGTGCGAAAGGCCAAGGGGCCATCATTGGCGTGAGATACTCTGCTGGCTGTCTAGGAATGTTGCTGAAGCGCTGACATTGATCACATACCTTAACATATGCCTTAACATCAGCTTGGATGGTTGGCCAATAGAATCCGCTACGGATGACTTTATGGACAAGTGATCTGGCTCCTGAATGGTTACCACATGCTTCTTCATGAACCTCCCTCAACATGTAGTTTGCCTCGTCCGGAGCCAAACACCTTAGGAGAGGCTGGGAAAAACCTCTTTTGTATAACACTTCGTCCACAAGTATGTACCTGGCTGATTTGACCCTGAGCTTCCTAGCTTCGTCCTTCTCTTCTGGAAGCCTTCCGTCCTTCAAGTATGACACTATTGGGGTCATCCAATTTTCATCACCCTTTATCTGCAGCATCTCTGGAAGGTCTATACTAGGCATGTATTGTACTGCATCCAACTCGTCCATTGCTTCATTCGCAGACACTTCCTTTGCCAGAATATCTGCTTCCACATTCTCTTCCCTTGGGATTTGAATGAAATCAGCTTTTTTGAATTTCTTCACAAGGCGCACTACCTTCTTTAGATATTTCTTCATTCTGTCTTTCTTGGCTTTACATATCCCATTTACTTGGCCTATGACCAACTGAGAGTCTCCCAAGACAAGTATTGAGTCTGCTTCTACAGACTTAGCCAACTCCAACCTCTTTAAAAGGGCTTCATACTCCACTTCATTATTAGTAGTTTGGTATTGCAAACGAGTCTTGTACTTTAATTTGTCTCCTTCTGGTGATTGCAAAACAACTCCTATTCCTCTAGCATGCAATGTAGACGATCCATCTACATGGACGACCCATTTTTTATTGTACTCTCTTTCCCCAAGATCCTCGTAACTCGGAGTGAACTCTGCAATGAAATCTGCTAGGGCTTGAGCCTTTATTACATTTCTCGGTTGGTACCAAATGTCGAATTCACTAAGTTCCATCGCCCATTGAATCAGTCGTCCTGTAGCTTCCAGCTTGTTCATTGCCTTCTTGAGCGGATGGTCCGTCATGACATTGATGACTTGAACTTGGAAGTAATGTCTTAACTTTCTAGAAGCTGTTATCAATGCAAAAGCCAACATCTCTATAAGTGGGTACCTTCCCTCTCCTCTGAGTGCTCGGCTAGTGTAGTACACGAGTTTTTGTACTTTCCCTTCCTCTTTGATTAGAGTTGAACTTACGGCATATGGAGACACCGCTAAGTACAGGTACAGTTCTTCTCCTTGCACGGATGGACTTAATAATGGAGTTGTAGTGAGATAGTCCTTCAAGTCTTGGAAGGCCTTTTGACATTCGTCCGTCCATTCGAATGCCTTCCTGAGGACTTTGAAGAAAGGTAAACATTTGTCTGTGGCTTTCGAAACAAACCTGTTCAAAGCAGCAACTCGTCCAGTGAGGGATTGGACTTCCTTGATATTCTTTGGTGGTTCCATGTCCAATATGGCTTGGATCTTGTTTGGATTTGCTTCGATTCCTCTTTGCGAAACCATGAACCCCAGAAACTTTCCCGACAATACTTCGAATGCACACTTACTTGGGTTCAATTTCATCTTATATCGCCTAAGTGTTTCAAAGGTTTCCTGTAGATCGTCCAAATGGCTTCCCTCGTCTATGCTCTTCACAAGCATGTCGTCGACATAGACCTCTACATTCCGTCCTATTTGTGGACGAAACATGTGATTAACCAACCTTTGATAAGTTGCCCCTGCGTTCTTTAAACCAAAGGGCATCACTTTATAGCAAAACAAGCCTTGGCTGGTAATGGAGGTCTTTTCCTGATCAAATTCGTCCATCTTTATCTGATTATATCCTGAGAATGTATCCATGAAGCTCAACAACTGATGGCCAGCCATAGAGTCCACCAATTGATCAATGCGTGGCAAATGATAACTATCCTTGGGACAAGCCTTGTTCAAGTCAGTGAAATCTACGCACATTCTCCACTTGCTATTTGCTTCCTTCACCATCACCACATTGGCTAATCAATCCGGGTAATAGACTTCCTTAATAAACTGTGCCATGGTCAGTTTCTGAACCTCTTCCTTGATTGCCTTATCCTGCTCAGAAGCGAACACCCTCTTCTTTTGACGAACAGGCTTGAAAAAGGGGTACATATTCAATCGATGAGTGATTACACTTGGATCGATTCCCGGCATGTCGTCATGACTCCATGCAAAAACATCGATACTCTTTCTCAGGAACTAGATGAGGTCTTTTCTTGCATTCTTCTTCATACCTGTTCCAATTCTAGTGAATTTCTCGGGATCATCTTCTTGTAAAAGAACATCTTCCAGTACTTCTGTGGGCTCTGCAACGACCCTTCTTTCCTCGATACTCATTGTCTGCACCTGCTCGTCCAAAGCCATCATGGCTAAATAGCATTCTCTAGCTACCAACTGATCTCCTTGCGCTTGCCCTATCCCGTACTCCGTAGGGAATTTGACTGATGGTAGGTAGATGTTATCGCCTTCCAACTGTTCAGAGTTGGTCTTCCAATAATGGCATTGTATGAGGACGAATAATCCACCATGAGGAAATTGACTTCCCTAGTTATCTGCTGCGGTTATGACCCTACCACTACTGGTAATGTAATGGTGCCTACGGGCTGCACCTTCATTCCTCCGAACCCTATCAATGGTGAGCATACTGGACGAAGTTGATCCCGCCCAAGCCTCATCTGTTGGAAGGCAGGGTAGTACAATATATCTGTTGAGCTTCCATTGTCAACTAACACTCTCCTGGTTGTATAATCTGCAATAAGCAGAGTAATGACAATTTCATCGTCATGCGGGTGATGGATCCTCTCAGCATCTTCGTCGGTGAAGGAAATGGCCGGCTCGTCCATTGATCTCGTCCTTGGTGATCGTCCAGAGAGTTGGACGTTTTGCACCATTTTCGGATACGTCTTCTTCGACTTGGAAGATTGCCCCGTCGAGTTTTCTCCAATGATAATCCTTATCTCTCCTAGTGGGGGCCGGGACAATTCCTCCATTTTTCCTTTCAACTTCTCATCTTTATGATCCCTTCTAACGAAGTGCCTTAGCTTTCCTTGTCTAATAAGATTCTCAATTTGCTACTTCAGGTCATAACATTCATCCGTGTCATGCCCATGGTCCCTATGGAAGCGACAATATTTACTCTTATTGCGCTTATTGGGATCTCCTTTCATCTTCTCTGGCCATTTTAGAGAAGGGTCGTCTTTGATTTGCATGAGCACCTAATCAAGTGGAGCGTTCAGGGGCATGTAGTTCTGACTTCTTCCCAAATGACCCGTCTTCCTGTTATCTCGTTCCTTCTTATTTTCCGTCCGTCCCTTCTTTGGACGAGGGCCTTGTTCTGAGTGGCGTGCTGGGTGCGCTTCCATCCTTTCAGCTCTTTTCCTCTTCTTGGCTATGATCGCATCTTCTGCATTCATAAAGTTCTGAGTCGAATGGACGAGTTCAACCATGGTTTAAGGCTCCTTCTCATATAGCTCGTGGATAAATAGATCAGAATTAATCCCATTATGAAAGGCTGCCAATAGAAGCTTGTTGTCTACCTTGTCCATACTAAGGGCTTCTCTGTTGAAGCGAGTGATAAATGACTGCAGGCTCTCATTCTCCCCTTGCTCTATGGTCAACAAGCTAGACGAAGAACGCTTGTGTCTTTGTCCCCCAATGAAATTGTTAACAAAAAATTTGCTCAACTCTTCGAAAGAACCTACAGAACTTTGGGGTATTTTGCTGAACCAAACTCGTGCCGGGCCTTTAAGGGTGGTAGGGAAGGCTCTACACATGATTTCATCAGGGACCCCTTGAAGGTGCATCGTTGTCTTGAAAGTAGCAATGTGATCAAATGGGTCACGCGTTCCATCATACGAATCCAGAGAAGGCAGTTTGAACTTTAATAGTAGAGGATGACCGTTGATGGAAGCCATAAAGGGAGAGTTAGTTCTATGGACCAAATCTTCTATAGGATTCGTCCTCCTCATGTTCTCTTTTATTTTCTCCATGACTTTCTTCATTTGGTCCATCTCTTTTTTCAAGTGTGGTACCGTTCGTGAAGTGATGCCTCTTAATTGACTTTCAATCTCAGTATTTTCTCTATCACCATGACCTTGTGTTTGTCCTCCTCCTTCACATTCCTCACGTGTCTGTCTTCTCTGATTGATCTCCATTCTTAACTCTTGGTTTTGGCGAGTCAACTCCGCCATTGCAGCCGCCATAGATTGCACATGCTGAATAGATGATATCTGCATGACTAGTGCAGATTGGCGATCGCGTTGGGGATCGCTTGAAGCGCCTCTGCTTCCCTGATGGCCTGGGCTAGTAGCCCTCGATTTGGTCCTAACCATCCTAACCTTTTGTCATGGAAAAGAAAGCTGTAAAACAATCTCTCTTCCCACAGACGGCGCCAACTGATATCGCTTCGAATCAGTAAGGTGGATGCTCTGGCTTTGGTGGGCTACTGAAAGGTGGAAGGCCTACAAAAAGCAAACGCTGTCAAAAAGGGGACCGGAGAAGACCGGCCAAACCCCCTCCGATTGCAAAGTTAGTCTCATAGGAATGAAGTTCCAACTTTTTGGGAGTCAAGTCTCAGAATGTTCTTACATCTCTTGGGTTCAGACTGGTCCTTTATATAGAGATCCTAGGGACGGTTATTTGTCCAATAACCTCCCCAAGATTTGTGGAAGCCAATGAGTCCGGAGTTAACTTCCTCAATGGCTACTAAAGTTGTAATTGCTAACGGAAGTTAACTCATTTGAGGGATTCATGGCGGTAGCTACGGGTTTAGTAACCGCTACAGAGAGTCGAAAGTTTTCTAAGTGTTGCATATTCGTTCGTCTAGTGTATGACAATTTGGTTGTCCCTGGACATCTGATGATCGTCCATGGACGACCTTCATGGACGAGTTTATCGTCCATGGGAGACTTCACTGATCAAGAGTAATATTATCGTCCATGAACATTTTTCCTTCTTCTGGGGTGATTCTTGGTCCAACTTGCTCTATTGGCTCTAGACGATGCCTTTGGACGAACTAGAGTTGGACTAATTTTCTACTTCCCCATCAAATGTTTTAACTTTTAAGAGCACTAGCATCCGGGCATGGAAAAAAAAAACCTATTATGCATTCTCAAACACTACTATATCTATTTGTGTGGGTGCCTTTTTCGTAGCTCCCAAGCCAAGGATCCTGGGCCAAATACTTGTGGTTTGGTGGATTGGGCTTGGTTCATCGTAGCTAAATGGGCTGTTTACAAACCAAGTGGTGCACAGGGCAAGGATCCTACAATACGTATACACTAGCAAGCAAGAATATATATATTGAATAGCAAGAATAACAGCAAAAGGAAAACAATGTAACAAGGAAAAAATACACAATGACTGTTAGGGATCTTCAAGCCAATATGAAATATTTGATTATTTTCTTAATTATGGATTACAATGTGCTCACTAAGACGTGTTACAAGGTCCAAATAAGCTAAAAAATCACAAACTTAGATGGCTATTCAAGCTTCTAAGACTTGCAAAATTTGAATCTCTTTGAATCTGAGTATGTTCTACAGTGGCTGTACTGGGATACCGGAGAGTATTTCTCTTTTTTTATTACTTTCTTTAAGTTTTGACAGAGTTTTCTCAATGATTCTGTTATGGTTCACTACTGCCCAATTGTCCTTTCAATGCTGGTTGCCTTCCCCTTTTATAGTGTCACGGTAGGGTTCCGGGATACCACTAATTTCTCTCTTTTGCTCCTATAGGTGCCAGAGCTTGTGCTGTGCCAGTTACTCAGAGGGCTGGCCCTTTCCTTATTTCTCATAGTTTTCTCCTTTTGGTGTTGTTTCCCTGAAAGTCCCTTGTTGACTTTTCATTCCGAGGTGCCCTTAGGTAGCTAACCTTAGCCTTTTGGCTCCTTACCTTTTCAGCTTTTGGTTGTCCCTTTTTTTGTCATTTTTCCCAAGTGGTCAGAATCCTTTCCTGCTGGGTTAAAGGTTTTTCCAGCTACTTCCCCTTATAGTTCTTCATTCTGCGTTCCCTAAAGTACCGCCCCTTTTGTTCACGAATGGTTACTTCATGCCTTCTGACTCCTTACTGTATCACTGGGTGCTTGAGAAAGACATGTTTATCCTTCGTTCCTTGTGCTTTTTTGGTACTTCCTTTGAGCTATCTCAATCCTACCTCAGCTGTGCTGCGCATCCCAGGGATCCTGAGCCTTTGGCAGCTTCTAGGGATCCTGGCCCTCCTATTGGGCTCGCCTCGATCCCCTGATCTTGGCAGACTAAGCTTTTCCTTTCGTGGATTTTGGGCTTCAAATCTTTTGGGCTTACCATCCTTTTTTCTTTGTGGTAAATTCATCCATTTTATGATTACTTGTCATGGGGTTGGCCCATTGCGTTATTTCTTTGGGCCTTGGTGTTATGATTTTTCTGACCTCAACACTATTTTACCAACTTATTTTACAACTTACCTTACATCCTAATTTTTATTTTTACATACAATCTAATAAAATAATATAAACTACCTAATAAAATAAAATAAATATTATTCTCTCTCTCTTTCCTCCCACTATCTTTTTCTCTTCACATGCAACCACTAGATTATATATAAATATATATATATATATATATTTTTTTTTACAACCTATGAATAGTAAGGTTGTATATATGCAACCTTATTATTCATAAGTTGCAAATTTTTTTAAGTATATAAACCCGGATGGAGTGAGTTTTTGTTGTCTTAAGTTATAAAATAGTAATTGGGGAGTGTTTACCCTCACCCCTAATACTAGTGCTCTAAGAGTTCTTTATGTGAATTTTTTTTATATAAGTACCCTAAGTATGTTGTTTAATGAGTTTAAAAAAAAAAAAAAAGTATGTTGTTTAATGACAATTTTTTTTTTTTTTTTTTCACTAATTGAGCTAACTCCATTCAGCATAAGCTAGTTTTTTTTTTTGGTCACTAGACGAGGCAGGGATTAAAATGGTAATACCTTCAAAAACTATAGGACCAAATGGATTAGTTTTTTACATGAGGGACAGACTCAAGATATAAGGACCAGAAAGTGTTTTTTCCCCTATGTTTTTTCACACACTCGAACCGCCACTATTTGTTGTCTCGCTCTTGCTTATACAAATTCACATTTCTATATAAATTTCTATCGTCCCCCATTACTCTAACAAAAACTCGCAGTCTTTTCTCAGATTCTATCTTTCACACACATTTCTACGAGCTCAGACTCTTTTCGTCTTCTTTGCCCTAATTTTCTTCTCCAACAATGGGCAAAAACGTAGTCTCTGATGAAGAAGGTAAGCCCTCGAAGACCCAAATTTACTTTGTCTCTCTCTATTTATTTTGATTTTGGACAAATTTAAGCCCTAGATTTTTCTGGGTTTCTCACATTGATCGCTGTTGGATTTGAAAAACAGATGAGGTCGAGGTCGAGGACGAGGACGAGAGGGAACACGTTGATCGTCGTGGAGGTGGTCGCGATGAGGATGAAGAGGACGAAGAAGATGGTACGGTTTCTAGGGTTTCGCTTTATTTATTTTTTAAATTGTTTGGTTTTGGGTTTGGGGGTTTAATGCGATTGATTGGTGTGGACTAGGGTTTCAAAGTCAAAGTCTTTCGATTTAGGGTTTTGTTTGTTTGCATGTTGAGTAAGAAGTTTCTTTTCCCCTTTGATGGGGTCTGTTTGGTTGATGGGAAATTTCGGAGTGCGAGTTTAGAGGCTGGGCTTGGATTTAATTGTGTTTGGTTGGTGAGAAATTGTAATTGAGTTGTGGATTTTTAATTATTTGATTATTAATTTTTTTCACGAAGCAACATTGATTGATAAGACATAAGAATCTGAGTCTTATATTTGTCCAAAGTGATAACACTTAGTATGGTTTCCGAAGAATTTTTGTAGGAAAAACTGATTTCTGAAATCTGTTTTTCTCAAATAATATATGTTCATCTTGGAATTATTTCCATCTGAATTCTAGTGGTTGACCACTGTTTTGGTATTGGTTTTAATCATTTTTAGCAATTTTTTGTAGTCTGTGAACTTCAATTGACATGAAATTTTATGTTATTGTTAATTGAGATTCTGAAGAATTGACGATTGTTTCGTTTGTATATGAATCAATTATATACATGCTAATTTTTCCCATCAAAATTATGTTCTGATTGGTACGGTCATGGTCAATTTTATATAATTTACCACGTGGCACTCAGCGAGATGTTTATTCTTTAATTCGGAATGAATCAAATCTCCCCAAGTAGGATTTGAACCTACGACCGGTCAGTTAACAGCCGACTGCTCTACCACTAAACTACCGAGGAGCAACGGGAGATTTGATCTCATAGAGTTCAATTCCCGTTCTCAACCTGTGACCAATATGAGCTTGAAGTTTCCTTCCTAACCCTGGGAACTTCTTCGTAGTGGCTCCGTACCACTCTTGTGATAGTTGTGCAATTCAATGTAATTTGGATTTTTATTTGGACTTTTAGCTGTTTGTTCTGATGTATGCAGTTACCTTCTGTTGGAAGTATCTTGGTGCATTTTGTGGGGGAGACTGAATAATTTTATTTTTATTTTTGGTTTTTTAATTTCTTTGTGCAGAAGAAGGGCAGGATGAATATGAGAAGGATGGATTTATAGTGGATGATGTTGATGAAGAGGAGCAAGATGAAGAAGAGAGGGCAGACAGTGATGAGGAGAGGCAGAGGAAGAAGAAACGGAAGAAAAAGTAGATTTTCTTTCCACTGGCTGTTATTTATATAAAGTTCATTCATTTAAAAAAAGAAAAAAGAAATGGAATGGGTTGTTGATGAGAAAATAGTAAGAAAAAAGAAGAGATAAATACCTGTGTTTTTTTAATTGATTCTGATTTAAACAAATGATTGTCATCTTTTTGTTCTAACAATTAAATTTTATGGCTAGTTGATATATATTTTTCCCTTTTTCCCCTTTCAAATTTGAAATTGTGTTAGATAGCAAATCTTTTTTTCCATTTCTTTAGTTATTCTATTAAAACCCGGACTGTAGGTAAGTTGTTGATTCTAACAACTTCTATTTCCACTTTTTAGAGAGAATTATACACTTGATGAAGATGACTATGAGCTCTTGGAGGACAACAATATAACCATTCCCCGTTGGAAGGTTTTGAACATTCTTGATATCTTTTAATTTCATCCTCTTGATGTTATTATAAATTTTTGTAGAGCTGTGTACGTGTAAAGTATAATGGTTCATATGGTAGATGTTTTATCTTGAATCTTTATCAGCAGAGCAAAAAGTTTAAGCGGCTGAAAAAAGCTCAGGGGGTTTCTGAGGAGTCCTCTGGATTATCTGATGAGGAGGAGATGTTTGGAAGTGGAAAAGGTGGGAGAACTGCAGAGGAGAAGCTTAAGCGTAGTTTATTTGGTGATGATGAAGGTATTGTCTTATAAAATTTGTTGGTTTAGGTGCCTGTTGACTGTTGACTGACAATATTCTGTGATTTAGTAGGTGCTCCGCTTGAGGACATTGCTGAAGAGGAGGAACAAGCAGAAGATGAAGAGGATGGAGACATTGGTGAGGAGGATGAAATGGCTGACTTTATTGTGGACGAAGAAGATGAGCACGGAGCTCCTCCCAAGTATGTTCTGTGTGTGTTTCTTCAATACTGAGGTATTCTGTTGTTTTACCAAGAAACTAATTGAACTAAGTGGCTCAATTGTAGGGGAGGGAGGCGGCCAAAGAAAGGAGGGAATAGGAGGGCGCCTGGAGTTTCCTCATCAGCTTTGCAGGAAGCTCATGAAATATTCGGTGATGTTGATGAACTCCTGCAGCTCCGTAAGCAAGGTTTAGATTCTACTGAATGGAGGGAAAGGAGGCTGGAAGATGAATTTGAACCAATTGTTCTTTCTGAGAAGTATATGACAGAGAAGGATGACCAGATTAAGGAGCTTGACATCCCAGAAAGAATGCAGGTTTGACAGGCCTTTTGAGATATATCTTTATTTCATATATGTGAGATAACATGTATATAATAATTTTCCTTTTCAGATATCTGAGGAGAGCACTGGTTCTCCTCCATTGGATGATAGTATAGTTGAAGAGACTGCTTGGATATATAATCAACTCCAAAGTGGTACGGTACCTTTGTTTGGCAAGAGAGGCATGGGGACTGTTAAGGAAGGGGGGGATCTGTCTATTAAGAAAGATGATATCATGAGATTTTTGGACCTACTGCATGTGCAAAAACTAGATGTTAGTATTCATTAATCTACATTGGAAGCCACGCTTTTTTTGATTTGATCTCTATCTTAGTATTTTGGCGTTTTCTTCATGCCTTCAGATCCCCTTTATTGCTATGTATCGAAAGGAGGAGTGCCTAAGTCTCCTGAAAGATCCTGAACAGCCGGAAGATGATGATGAAAATCAGGATAAGAATGAGAAGACACCTACTCTAAAGTGGCACAAGGTGAATTTTTTATTCATAGGATGATCTGGCATGTTAATTGATGAAATATTTACTCAAATTAAAAAAAAGAAAATTATGCTTGTTAAGAGCAAGAGTAATAAGTGAATAACTGATATTTGCATATATGAAGGTACTTTGGGCAATTCAAGACTTGGATAGAAAGTGGCTGCTGCTTCAGAAGCGAAAGAGTGCGCTTCAGTCATACTACAATAAGAGATTTGAGGAAGAATCTCGGCGTGTATATGATGTAACAAGACTCAATTTAAATCAGCAACTCTTTGACTCAATTATGAAGTCACTCAAGGCAGCAGGATCAGAAAGGGAGGTTGATGATGTTGACTCCAAGTTTAACTTACATTTCCCTTCGGGTGAAGTGGGAGTGGATGAGGGACAATACAAGAGGCCCAAGAGGAAATCACTATACAGTATTTGCAGTAAAGCTGGTCTATGGGAGGTTGCAAACAAGTTTGGTTACAGCTCTGAGCAATTTGGATTGCAGCTATCATTAGAAAAGATGGTAGGTTACTTTTGCCTTGCAATTTTTATTCTGTTGAACAAAGGCTTAATGTTCTTATGTTGTTGGTTTGCAGAGAAATGATGAGTTGGAGGATCCTAAGGAAACACCTGAGGAGATGGCTTCTAACTTTACATGTGCAATGTTTGAGACACCTCAAGCTGTGCTTAAAGGAGCTAGGCACATGGTATGCTAGTTTTTGTACTACATAGGCATCAGTGCAACTGTTTTTCAGTTCAATGCTTTGATCAAACGGTTATGTTCTAAGTTTGACTGCAATTGTCTGTGACTTATTCCAGGCAGCTGTGGAGATAAGTTGTGAGCCATGTGTTAGGAAACATGTCCGTAGCAACTTTATGGATCATGCTGTGGTATCAACTTGTCCAACACCTGATGGGAATTTGGCAATAGATTCTTTCCATCAGTTTGCAGGGGTGAAGTGGTTGCGCGAGAAGCCTCTTAGTGCATTTGATGATGCACAATGGCTCCTCATTCAGAAGGCTGAAGAGGAAAGGCTTCTTCAGGTTACGGTTAAGATGCCAGAAAGGGATCTGGAGAAGTTAATAAATGAATTTAATGAGTATTATCTTAGTGATGGTGTTAGTAAATCTGCTCAACTATGGAATGAGCAGAGGAAATTAATATTGCAGGATGCACTTTTTGGGTTTCTTATGCCCTCCATGGAGAAAGAAGCAAGATCTTTGTTGACCAGTAGAGCGAAAAACTGGTTACTTATGGAGTATGGGAATGTTTTGTGGAACAAAGTTTCCGTGGGCCCATATCAACGGAAGGAAACTGATATTAACTCAGATGAAGAAGCTGCACCAAGGGTCATGGCTTGTTGTTGGGGCCCTGGAAAGCCAGCTACTACCTTTGTAATGTTAGATTCATCAGGTGAGGTGCTGGATGTGCTTTACACTGGGTCCCTCACTTTGCGGTCCCAAAATGTGAATGACCAACAACGTAAGAAAAATGATCAAGAACGTGTATTGAAGTTCATGACAGATCACCAACCACATGTTGTTGTTTTAGGAGCTGTAAATCTCTCTTGTACCCGATTGAAGGAGGATATATATGAGGTGAACATTATTTATCTTTCCATGGTAGTCATTGAATTTTTATTGTTTGGAATTGTGGTTATTGTTCTTGAGATCCTGAACTTTAGCGCTTTGTTTAGTTTCAGTAATTTATGGATCTCATGGTTTTCAGGTATTTCTTATTATATTGTCATTAACATTTTTATTAAACTATGCAAGGAAGTGTGATGCTATGTGCATTTGTCGTCGTGTCTTCGCTTCTTACGAAACTAGTGCTATCCGAATTTTATTTTATCTTTTAAAATAGATAATTGTAATGGTGTTTCCCCTTATACAGCACCTTTTCCCCCCATAAGAATGGTTGGAGGGTAAGGTTGTGGCTTGTAGTAGGTTTTAACAATATTTCTTTTTAATCGTATTTAATTCTAAAAGATCTGAAACCTAATGTTTTGAAGTAGTGATGTTTAATTTTTTTCATTACTAAATATTATTTAAAAAAGCTAATCTGTTTTACAACTTATGATGTGTAATGTATGGTTCTCCAATAATGTTTCATTTTCTTTTACTAGAACTCTATTTGTTATCTTTTATTTTTTCATGTTTGGATATATTTTTTATTTTCTAATGGTTCTTAGAAGTGAATAGATTGAAGGTCTGTTTGGGATCTGCTTATTTCATTGAAACTGAAAATTTTTTGTTGAAAGTATTGTAGATTAAGGTAAAAGTTAGCTGGCATAATATAGTGGGACCCATGAATAGTACTAAAAAGTGCAGTGAGGCCCATGAATAGTTGCAAAAATAAATTGAATAGTAAAATAAACTGGCAAAAATAAGCTATCCAAATAGAGCTTGAATTGCATCAATTTTTACTAGGGAATGGATTGAGAATGACACTTGTTGGTTCTGTTGATTTAGTTTGCTACTGTTCTTGAAATGAAAATCCATGACACATAATTGTTGACTGGCTTATTATAATTTGACTTGGTTGATATTGATGAGTAATAGGTGTCAAACCTTCAGTTAACAGTGTAATACATATAATAAAACTTGTGTGTTTATTCTTGAATTATGTAGCAAACTCTTGTTTGTTTGTTCTTTTTTTTTTTTTTTTTTTTTTTGGGGGGGGGGGGGGGGTGTGTGTAGAACACTCTAGGAATTCACTTCTTTTGGGCAGAAAGATGCTTTTGAAATCATTTAATGTATGGTATATCAGTATGATAACAGTAAGCTGCTTGTCCTCTTAAAATGGCTCTATGCCTAAGAATTAATTTTTTGTTTCTTTTCATTTCATTATTTTATTTTTAGTAGTGGATGTAAACGTAAGATTTTAAGCATGTATTTCCATGTCTTTATTTTTATATTTTGCCCCTTTGGGATGTCGTTAGGGATGTCCATGGGTCGGGTTGGATCGGGCTTGTGGTTGACCTACAACCAATCCGATCGAATTGGGTGAATGGAAAAGGGACTTGCGGCCGACGGAATGTTCGGGTTGAACCTGGTGGTGCGGGTCATCGGTTGAGCAGGTCTAAACTGACGGGTGATTTTGGGTTTGAATCCCAACAAGATAGAAATCAGAACCCAAACAACAAAGAAATCAAAACCCAAATAACAAAAACACCATATCCATAGATTAAAACAAAAAAGACCCAAATAACAAAAACGCCAGATCTTTAGACTGAAACGAAAAAGACTAAACCCACATCACCACCACCATTCCTTCCCCCACCAGCACCACATCCACAAGATCATCCACAAGATCAGTACAATTTAAAAAAAAAAAAAAAAAAACAAAACATTGTTTTTACTAACCCACAGACTGCACAAGATTAGAGGAGATTTCAAGTACATCAGAGGAGGGATTCATCAATATGTGGAGTTCCAAGTTGAACTTTGAGTTAGTGACGGTGGCAATAAACCAAACTCGGTGACCGCAGCAGTGAGGAGGCTAGGGTTAGGGGCTGCAGTAAGGAGGCTAGGGTTAGGGACGGTAGTAGAACCCAACTCGGTGAAGGACGATGGCAGCAGTAATGAGGTTAGGGTTAGGGATTTGAGAGAGAGATTAGAGAGAGAAATTTTTCTGAAACTAATAATGGTTGAAGGCCTTGAGGCATGTTTTTGTTTTTGAGAAAGGGGATGAGGAGGCGTGTAATGCGTGTTCAGACTTTAGCGTAAATGAGAAACCTGGGTCAAAGATTTTTCTTTTTAAAATTTTGGGCGGTCGGGTTGGTTTATATGGGTTAGAATTCAAGGGACCTGGAACCAACCCACAAAACCGATTTTTAAAATTAACAGACCTGCACTCGACCCTTCGGATCCACCTGTGGGTTCTCGGGTCAGACGGGTGGGTTGGGTCTGATGGGTTGATGGACAGTCCTAGATGTCATAGAAATATCGTTCATTTTTCCATTGATTTGAGTTCCATTACTACATGATACTTTATCTGCGGGGACTATAGCCAAAATTATTTAGAGTTTATTCTTTTTCTTTTTTCTTATTTGAGGTACTAGATATCATTTTTGTATTTTAAATTTGGGCTTTGATGTTGAGGATTTTGTGGGATGTGTTTGTGGATTGAGGTACTCATTGAAGCCTAAAAAGAGGCTCCAAGAATGGTTTTGAGACAGTGCAATTTTTTTTTCCTTTTATTTCTTATTTTTGCTAATCTGTTATGCTGCAGTTTATAAATCTCTTAAATACTTTTGTGTCGAATCAATGATAAATTACTACATGATAGTTCAAGATTCTCTTTTTGTGTTGAACAGTTCTGCGCAGTTCATGTTCTTAATTTCTCATTTGTTGGAGGTGGTCTTATTTTAGTTTACCGTGTGTTTATCAGATTATTTTCAAGATGGTGGAGGAAAATCCCAGAGATGTTGGGCATGAGATGGATGGGTTAAGCATTGTATATGGGGATGAGAGTCTACCTCGCCTTTATGAGAACTCTCGGATTTCATCTGACCAGCTACCTTCGCAATCAGGTACATACTTCATTACCTTTCTTATTTTTAATGCTTTCTGGACTTCTTTTATTAATTTTGTTCTCTTGTATTGTTAGGCATTGTTAAACGGGCTGTCGCTCTCGGGCGATATTTGCAAAATCCTTTGGCAATGATTGCGACGCTATGTGGACCGGGAAGGGAGATCTTATCATGGAAACTTAGTTCCCTAGAGAACTTTTTAAACCCAGATGAGAAATATGGAATGATTGAACAGGTTTTGGTAGACGTAACAAACCAAGTGGGTGTTGACATTAATTTGGCTATCAGTCATGAATGGTTGTTTGCTCCTCTACAGTTCATTTCCGGGCTTGGTCCTAGGAAGGCAGCATCTCTGCAGAGGTCCTTGGTAAGAGCTGGGGCAATATTTACTCGAAAGGACTTTGTCACGGTGCATGGACTTGGTAAAAAGGTGTTTGTCAATTCGGTTGGTTTCTTGCGTGTCCGGCGGAGTGGATTGGCTGCTAGCAGCAGCCAGTTCATTGATTTGCTAGATGATACAAGAATACATCCAGAATCTTATAATCTTGCACAAGAGTTGGCCAAAGACGTTTATGATGAGGACATAAGAGGTGATACAAATGATGATGATGATGCACTGGAGATGGCAATAGAGCATGTTAGAGATCGACCTAGTATTTTGAGAAGCCTTGATGTTGATGAATATGCTAATGGCAAGAACCGTGCGAATAAAAGGGAAACTTTTTATGACATAAAAAGGGAACTGATGCAGGGATTTCAGGATTGGCGTAAGCAATATGAAGAGCCTAGTCAAGATGATGAATTCTATATGATTTCAGGTGAAACTGAGGAGACCCTTGCTGAGGGAAGAATTGTGCAAGCCACTGTCCGTAGGGTGCAAGGTCAAAAAGCAATTTGTGTGCTTGAATCTGGTTTGACTGGGATGCTCATGAAAGAGGACTATTCAGATGACTGGAGGGAGGCTGAGTTGTCTGACAGGCTACATGAAGGTGACATTCTCACTTGCAAGATTAAGTCAATTCAAAAGAATAGGTACCAGGTCTTCCTAGTTTCTAAAGAGAGTGAGATGCGAAGTAACCGACTTCAGTATGTCAGAAACGCCGATCCATACTACCATGAAGACCGAAGCAGGCTACAAAGTGAGCAAGACAAAGCTCGCAAAGAAAAGGAGCTTGCAAAGAAGCATTTTAAGCCAAGGATGATTGTTCATCCCCGCTTCCAGAATATTACCTTAGATGAAGCAAAGGAGGTATGTTGTCAACTAAAACATTTAATAGCATGTGTATTAATAATTTGTGCTTAATATTTATTGGAATTATGAATCTTGTTAGTCAGAAGGATCATTTATACTTTTAAAAGGAATCTAGTTGGAGTATTCTGCCTTTATAAGTTTTAGGATATATTTGTACTTATAAAAAATAGGATATATTTGTAATTTCAGCATATAATATGTTTCTAAAATTTTCTAATTAGTAAGTTATGCATGCATACACCTAGTAGGGCTTGATGCCTTGTACCTGTAACCTTGGCCTTGACCACTTTTCATCCATTGCTGTCAAATATAGACCAGAATTCAGGGACAAAATTGTATCTCACCCCCTCTTCCCCCCCTCTTAATAGATATATTTTCGTAAATGATTAATTAGATTTAAAAATTAACTTGCTTTTCAGATGTGAATAAATTGAGATTCTTCGTAATTGTTCTACTTGAATTATAGGATTTAAGTCATAGCATATCATTTCTGGAAGGCACCACGATAGGGTTTAGTATTATGTTTTGTATTATAGTTGCTTTAATATGTTTGCAAGATTATAATACATTTTTATGTTGATTGGATCTTACAGTTCTTGTCTGACAAGGATCCTGGCGAAAGTATCATCAGTCCCAGTCGCCATGGACCTTCTCATCTAACTCTAACTCTCAAAGTTTATGATGGAGTTTATGCTCAAAAGGACATAGTTGAAGGTGGAAAGGAGCACAAGGACATCACAAGCTTACTTCGTATTGGGAAGTCATTGAAAATTGGGGAGGACACTTTTGAGGATTTGGATGAGGTTAGTATTTTTCTCTAGAGGGGTGTTTTCTGATTGGTTGTTGTTTATTGAAGTTACATATTGATGACAGTGGTGAACTGCTCTAAGTTCTGAATTGAACTTGATATTTTATATGTAATCTTTACAATATCGATATTGATTAATGGGGCCTTCTGAGAATTGAACTTGGGAGCTTTTGCAACCAAAGTGAGCTGGATATGATTGACATTACTTACCAAATCAGCTTATATGTGGAATACCTTCCATCTTGAATGAGTAGAACTAATGGCACTTATATCATATAGTTATAATTATTGAGGGAAAGATGGAATCCCTTTTTATGTTTCCAAAGGTTGTGAGCTCTCATTGCTAAATGAGTAGATATTAGTCTAATTTTAGTAAGAAAGACATCCGTTGTGGAGTGTTGCTCTTCACATCACAGCAGCATAAGGATTTAGTGTACAAATTTGTAGACAAATAGCCATTTGAATTAGCATATATGATTTTGGAGAAAAATAATAATATATAATATATATGATTTTGGGCCTCTTGATGTCACTTTTTGGATTTAATCTTGGCATAAACATAGTGAAAATCGATTTTGCTGTTTACATTGTGTGTAAATGTTGTTTTTTACCTTCCTGAAGTTGCTAATTACTAACTAAAAAAAAAAACTGTAGGTGATGGATAGATATGTTGATCCCTTGGTGTCTCACTTGAAAGCAATGCTAAGTTATCGAAAGTTCAGGAAGGGCACAAAAGCAGAAGTTGATGAACTCCTAAGGATTGAGAAATCAGAAAATCCTACAAGGATAGTTTATTGTTTTGGCATCTCACATGAGCATCCGGGCACCTTCATCCTGACCTATGTAAGGAGTACAAATCCACACCATGAGTATATTGGTTTATATCCAAAGGGATTTAAATTCCGGAAAAGGATGTTTGAGGACATTGATCGGCTTGTAGCATACTTCCAGAGACATATTGATGATCCTCAGTCAGCACAATCTCTCAGATCGATCGCTGCTAGGGTGCCAATGCGAAGCCCTGCAACTGGGGGCTCTTCAGGGGCATCTGGGGGTAGTGGCTGGGGTGGTTCAACGGATGAGGATAATTGGAGGGGTCAATCTTATGACAGGGATCGATCTTCTACACCTGGTTCAAGAACAGGTAAATTCTTCTGAAATATCAATTGCGTATAGTTGTATATCTTATGCATCAACACTTGTATTACCGTGTTCTGTTATGGTCCATTCCTCTTTTTGTTTTCTATTTTTTGTTTTTGTCCATTTTACAATGCTAGTGTATGCAAACCTTTTATATAAGTTTGTTTATTTTGGGATTTCAGTTTGCAACTTGTATGTGTTTTATCCCAATGATTTTTTGTAATACTGATAACCTCTTAATTTTGGTTTTTATAATTAAATTTCATTCTTAATTTTTTCTTTGACATATGCAACTAAATAGTAAAGTATTGAACTTCCTGAACTGTATTTTTGGACATATCTGGCTCTACTAAGATAAACTTGCCAAATGTTTAGCAAATATCATAACCTACACTTTGATCTTAAAAGTCCTGTCGTTTTCGTTGGACTTGAGCTGCTCTTCTTTTTTCGTTCTTTTACAATAATGAATGGCAAGGTGATAAACATTCATCTTTGCATGAACGTGTATTTTCGATGTGTTTTTCTCCCCATCCTCGTTTGGTAGGAAAATTGACTAGGACAAAACCTCTTACAGGCTTGATCATGATAATGATCACTTAATAAAATCTGATCTTAAGTCCTTGGAAAATTGTTTTGAATTTTTTAGTAATCATTGTCTTCCAAACATACTTATTTTATTCATAATGTTATCAATAAATTTTGATTCTCTTTCAAAACAAGTTGACTAGGACAAAGCCTCTAATAGGCTTGATCATAATTCCCACTTAATAAAATCTGATCTTAAGTCCTCAAAAAATAGTTCTAAATTTTTTACTAATCATTGTCTTCCAAATGTACTCATTTTAGTCACAAGGTTATCGATAAATTTTGATTCTCTTTCAAAACAAACCTTTTGCATGCCTTTTTTATGAGCTGGAATTAAAGCAATAGTTTCAATCATTGGAATGGAAAAATCTCCTTTATGACCTTTCCATGTCTTACTTTCTGAGAAAGATTTTAGGCCTACAACTCATGTTCCTATATAATTCATGACTTCGATGTTTCATTTGACAGGCCGAAATGATTATAGAAATGGAGGTGGCCGAGATGGACATCCAAGTGGATTGCCTAGGCCATATGGTGGGCGCGGACGTGGTCGAGGTTCGTATAACAGCAGCAGAGGAAATAGTTCCGGCAATGAGAGGCAAGATTCTGGTTATGATGCCCCCAAATGGGATTCAACTACCAAGGATGGAGAAGATGGTTGGGGCAGTTTTCCTGGTGCTAAAGTTCAAAACTCACCAGGCAGGGAGGCTTTCCCAGGTGGTTGGGGTGGCAGTGGCAGTGCCAGTGGCAGTGGCGGCGGTAATAGTTGGGGTGGTGGAGCTAGTGGCAATGAAAATGCTGGGTGGGGGGATGCAGGTACAAATGACGCTGGTACTGATAATGGGGGTTCCGGTTGGGGAACTGCACCTAAGAGAAGTTCTTCTCAGTCCCAAGCTGGGAATGGATGGTCGGGAGGAAGTGGGGGTGGGGGTGGTGGTTGGTGAAACCACATGATATGCTAATATATCTCCTTTCCTGGTCTCCCACTCCTGACTAATAGCAGATGTTTTGATATGGCATCAAAGGTGTAGAACCCTTTTGGGCATTCACATCCAGGTGGTGATGCGATTAATTGTATTGACCTCTACTTGTTATAATCTCTGTATGTAATTTATTTATAAATGGCACTGAGTTTTTCTTTCTATTTGTTTCTTTACTCTTTCTAATTGCATTATTTCTTGGATGAGAAATATCTCACCCTACTTTTGTAAAATCTGGAATATTTTGGTTTTGTATTTTGGTAGGGCTGAGCAGGAATCCGCATAACCAGACCTGCCCATCCAACCCGGTCCAAAGGGCTTTGGACTGGTCGGGTCCCATGCTTGGGCCTGTTTCGGGTTCAGGTCAGTCTTGAATCTCACCTGCATGACCCGACCTACCTGATCCTAATTTTGATTTTTTTTTCTTCTTCCGAGTTTTTACACCTTTGGAGGGTTTCATTTGTTTTTTTTTTTTATTTGCATGAATCAATATTTGAGTTAATAAATATTTCTACCCACAATTTTTGTTGAGTCAGTTTGGTATTTGATTTGGATGAGGACTCATTTGCTTAACGCCCTAATTGTTTTGATGAAAAATTTTGTATAAAGATAATTTTTCTTGTTTTTAGTATTTGATAATATTAGAAAAAAATGAGTCAAATGAAAATTATTTTTGTTCAACATAAAAAAAAATATATATATATATATTTTTAGAGTTTGTTTTTCACTTATTTTTTAAAAAAATAACTTTATTTTGTAGTAAATTAAATAAGGAAAATGAAGAGATTATCTTTTAATTATTTGAGATTGTTATTAAATATAAAAAAATGAGATAATTTTATAGAAAATATTTTTTGAAAAATGGCTTACTTTCTATAAAACATTATTGCTTTAACAAATAGAACTTATATCTTAAGTACAAACCCTAAATCTTAGGTAACTTTCTATAAATCTTAAGTACAAACCCTAAACAACCTATGACAGCTGATCTTTCCATAAACGACATAAGGAAATAGAATTTTAATTTTAATTACAAACCCTAAACAACCCGTGATAGTTAATCTTTCCATAAACAAGAAACGACAGAAGTTTCCTTCTGTCGACAAGTTTTATTGAATATGTTGACTAGATTTTGAATACAAGACTACAAGTTTAATTGAAAGCAATTATATTTGGACCATTTCCAAACTTCCGTAAGAAACTTGTTTGGAAATGGTCCGTAAGGAACTTTTTAAAATTTTGTCAACTTATGCCGTGCTTAATGATTGAAAAGTGTAAATCCCAAGTTTTAAATAGAACCAAAGTAAAATCTCTTATACCTTCTTCAGTAAAAAAAAAAAAAGAGTAAAATCTCTTGCATTGTTTCATTAAAAAAAAAGAAAAGAAAAGAGTAGAGCAAGAAGGGACCCGACCCAAACTCAGTCCGTGCAGGTTTAGGTAAATAGGGTTATGGCATTTATATCGGGTTGGGATGCGGGTCAGGCATGATTGCATGAACCCAACCATACCTGTGCTCAATTCCAAGAGGCGTGGATCTAGATGAGATTAAATCAAGGCCTTCATAGTTAATACTGAGATAGTAGGGTGGGTTTGAGTGCATAGAGGACAGTTTTTGAGTCTTAACAAATTTGTAGTTATGTATCTATTTAGTTAGTTATACGGTAAAAATCAGCAAAACCTTAGTTATAATTTTTTTTAGATCGACTATTGATCTTCATTAGATTGAAACAAATGTGTTAATTTTTAGTGAAGAATTCTAATAGAAAGCTTATATATATACACTAGCCTCATCACATGCGCTTTGCGTGTGCGATGAGGCTCTTTTTTTTTTGGTCTAGTGCACGTGAGATTAGCAATTAAGGAACCAAAAATTAAAAAATAAATAAATAAAAGAAACCAGTGAATCTTGATAAAGTAAAAAAAAATTCGAATGTGATCTTGAGGGAAATATCAAAGTGGACTCATCATTTTTTTTTTATTAATTTTAATTTTTGGATAATTTTGTTTTGAAAACATGATTTAGTAGTAGTGTCTTATTTTGTAGTCATTTTACGTGGTATTTGAGATATATTTTTACTAAGTAGTTCTCAAGTTTGTTTCCTATTAAAATAGGGAATAAGGGCATTTTTGAACCACATAAAAGTCCAGTCCAAAGAGGGGAATCCTCTTATAGATAGTGTATATATATACACACACACACTTATGTTTCATGTTCCAGTTACATCTAATGTAAGTTCTAGAATTATAAATTTTCATTAAATGAGTATTTTGACAAATTAGGTAACATTTTCTATAATTTTTCATTAGACAAGCATTTTGACAAATCCAACTGTCTCTATGGGTTTGTTTTCTTTGATTTTGATTTTTAATTTTTATAGATAGTTACGATGTACTGCTAATCTCACAGTTCAAACCATTTTCCCTACTAAACTCCAAACACTTTGTTCGATTATAATTTGAATTATGATAAGGTGATAGATGTAATCTTAGGTCGTGGTTTTTTATTATTATTTTATATATATAGTTTAATTAGTTTGTGGGTTTGCAGTATTAGGACAAATTTCAATTTTCTTCTATATACAATTAATTACTTTAATTAAATAGCCCTAATATTTCAATTTTTTTTCTATATACATACAATTAATTATTTTAATTCAATCCATATGCTTTGAAAAAATGTTTCGATGTTACTCATATCTATATAATTTATCTATGTATATCTAAAAGCTGAAGCATAATATTTATTGTTTTTACGCTCTTATTGAGTTACATCAGCGGCCACATTATCCATCCATTTCCAATACTCTCTCATATTTTTAACTTTCTTTTCTTATTGATTTACCAACTTATTGTTATACTTTCTCCAATTTTCCCCTTTCCTTTTACCTTTTCATCTCCCCACTATTAACTACCTTAATATCACATTTCCTCTATCCATTTATCTTCCTATATTTTTGGCTTTTCTTATTCTCCTTCTCTTACTATAAATTTACAATTATCTTTCTCATTCTATACATAGTTTTCCTACACACAAAAGGTTATTTCTCTTTCTTTCTCTTTGTCAATTTTTTACTTTTCATTTTTTGGTGGATTAAATTTTTTTTTTCTTGCATCTCTACTTTAGGTTGATGAATTTTTGTATTATTAGGAACTCTACTTTGGATTGATGATTAAGTTGTGTTTTTAAGTTGTTATATTTTTTCTTTTCTTTGATTTCATAGATGTTATCCTATTGTATTATAAAGATAGTATATAAAAATATAATGTTATTTTATTACATAACATAACATGACTTGGATAATTTGGTGTTAATACTATATTTTTTATTTTTACTTTTTTTCCTTCTCATATTATTTTCTATAAATTTCTTATTATTCTCTCTCTCTCTCTCTCTCTCTCTCTCTCATATTTTTTCTTGCAATTCTAGACAATCTTGCTATGATAATTATAGATCGGAATTCGGTCCATTTCAGTCCACTTCATGTATTTGGTCTAGTTTGGTCTACTTCAGTCCAATTCGGTCTACTACGGTTCACTTTAGTCCAATTAGGTCCATTCAGTCAATTCATTCCAATTCGGTCCATTTGGTTCACTTCAGTGTATTTCAGTTTACTTCGGTCAATTTGGTCATATTCGGTCCAATTCAGTCCATTCGGTTTACTTTGGTCCATTCGGTCAATTTGACCTCTTTCAAATCACTTCTGTCCAATTTGGTGTACCTATTTAAGAATGAGAAAATACAAGTTTGGGTTGAGACTACTATCAATTATTTGTGTAGTACCAATTGTAATTATATGATAAGTTTTTATTATTATAATAACCTCTTTAAAAGAATGAGAATTTGAATAATAACTTTGAAACTTAAAAGTTTTATTTGTACCAAAAAATACTAAGAAAATATGGACCATTTCTAAAAAGAATAATATCAACCAAAAACATCAAAAATGATAAAATTGTATATTTGTAAAAATAGAATGATGGAAACTATTTTTTAAAATTGTTTAATTTTTAGGGAGAACAAATTATCTACAATAAAATTTAGAGAATAAATTATACATATTCAGTACAAGTTTTTTATGAGTTTTGGTTATCAGAGAATGAAGAATTTGAATTGTGGGGCCCGACAACAATTGGGCCAGATCCACCTGTTCACAGGAAGACTTAAGGCCCAAGCCGAAGAAAATAGTAGTCCAAGCCCAATAACGCAAAGCACCAATGGGCCAGAGAAGCCGCCGAGGAGGGTACAACCCTCGGATGGCCCAGAGCTACACTAAGGAAAGGGGCAAAAGCGGCATAGGGATAATCTTGTAAGAAATCTAAAATATCTAGGAAAGGCTGCCCATACTACCTGCCCTAGACAGAGCTTTGCCTCTCACAGAGTCGTGTTTCTTTAGCCCACTCAACCACTCCCAACAACTCGGGTCTGAAACTGATGGGACAAGTATCAGTCTTGGAAAGTTCGACCCTACACGTGGACGAAGGAAATTGAATGCATGCTAATATAAAAGGAAAATATGCAACCTAAAGGGAGGGGTCTGATCCTTCCAGAGAAAAGGGCCAAAAGGGTGAATACCTCTAGATCATTCATAAATATCTTAACAAAAACACAGCCGGGTAAACATGGCTTAGCCTTTCGATCCCACTCTCTACAAATGATATTGTACGGGCCCATTTACGTGCGAACCCGAGCCAACTGCGGTTTAACGTAAATCAAGGCTTACAATTGGCGCCGTCTGTGGGGAGGCTTGCGTGTTAGCTCGAGCGGTGGCGAGGTTGAGTTTCTGTCGAACAAGGGACTATGAGGACGCCTGTATCACCGGCGACACATTGTTGCTGTTCCAACATAGGCTCCCACTAGGGGCTACGTTCCACGGTGTCAACGACATGGGCAAGCCTAGGGGCTTCAAACATCAGGCCGACTTCCTCCACCTTATTCGAGGAGCAAAACCTTCGGAATAGTAAGCAAGAAAAGAAGCATGCAAGTTTTGGACAAAACCAAGGCCTTGCATGGTCCTCGGACCCAAGCCTCTGGGGAAACCAACTACTTAAAAAGAAGCATGCAAGTTTTGGACAGAACCAAGGCCTTGCATGGTCCTCGGACCCAAGCCTCTGGGGAAACCAACTACTTAAAAAGAAGCATGCAAGTTTTGGACAGAACCAAGGCCTTGCATGGTCCTCGGACCCAAGCCTCTGGGAAAATCAACTACTTAAAAAGAAGCATGCAAGTTTTGGACAGAACCAAGGCCTTGCATGGTCCTCGGACCCAAGCCTCTGGGGAAACCAACTACTTAAAAAGAAGCATGCAAGTTTTGGACAGAACCAAGGCCTTGCATGGTCCTCGGACCCAAGCCTCTGGGGAAACCAACTACTTAAAAAGAAGCATGCAAGTTTTGGACAGAACCAAGGCCTTGCATGGTCCTCGGACTCAAGCCTATGGGGAAACCAACTACTTAAAAAGAAGCATGCAAGTTTTGGACAGAACCAAGGCCTTGCATGGTCCTCGGACTCAAGCCTATGGGGAAACCAACTACTTAAAAAGAAGCATGCAAGTTTTGGACAGAACCAAGGCCTTGCATGGTCCTCGGGCCCAAGCCTCTGGGGAAACCAACTACTTAAAAAGAAATACAAAAAATTTTGGACAGTTGCATGGTCCTCGGACTCAAGCCTATGGGGAAACCAAACAAAAATTTTGGACAGAACCAAGGCATTGCATGGTCCTCGGACTCAAGCCTATGGGGAAACCAAGTACACAAAAGCGCCATCGGAGTTTCCTAATTCCCAGTCGATTGCTCGGATGGATTATTTATAAATCATCAGCCTTGGACGATATTCACGCACTTATCACAGAATATCCAACTGATATCCCGGTTAGTTTCTTAAATTTGATTTATTACGAATTATAGATATAATGCCTGATAGTGCTGACAGAGGAGAGTTGATTAGATTATGCTTCAAAGTAGCTTTATCACAAATATTCTCGAAGCAACACATACATAGAGCACATTCGTTCACAAAGTTGTGTTGCCCATTAGATCAACGCTTAAAACATGTAAATCAATTTCCATTTTTATTACAATGAAGAAATAGTACAGTGTACAAATGAAAAGCTGGAATCAGCCTACGTCAAAGCTTACTACATAAACAAGAAAAAGAAAAATACAAGAAAGCTGGAGAAAGCCGAGGAGGTATGTCGGAGGAAAGGTTGGCTACAGCTCCGAGACCTTATTCTTCCCCCACACCCTTACATGCCCATAACTCAGGCAGTCAAAGAGACCCAACTTGAACCTGACACCGTTGAAGAAAAGGTGCAGGGAGTTGGAGGTGGTGGGCCTTTCTCTAAATATACGCCTGCCGCAAAGCAGAGGCGCTGATGGAGGAAAATCTTTCTTCTGCCATACCAAAGTGCTGGCATGAACAGAGCCTGCTTCGGATTTTGACTAAAAGAGGGAGAGACGCCGTTCCCCCTCGGTGGAGATGGAGTACTCTCCTGAACTTGTGCTTCCTGTGCCCATACCTTACTGTTATAAGCCTCATGAAGACACGGCGCTTCTGCGGCGGAGACAGTTCTTTCTTCCCAACCCTCACTTTCAACATGTTATGCCAAGAAAGGAGAACTCCGGATATGGAAGCTGTGATGTGGGAGAAAATCTGAAGGATTTGTGCGTATATAAAGCAACTTTCTCTCCTTCCCATTTATTGAAAAAGACAAGGTGATGGCAGTCAACTCACGTGGCGTCCCAAGAAACGCTACAGACAAAACAGTCCTGGCTCAACTTCCAACATCAACTGCAACCACAAGATTAAAGAGCCTCGTGAAGGCGCACCTCGGTCACCGTGACATCAGAGAGTACCACGTGGCCAGAAGTTGCAGAAATATCTCTTAATTCATGGGCTAGGTGGATTCGTGGCCCTGGGCCCGCTTTGCGTAAGGGCCCAGGTACTGTGGCCCACGCCGAGCAATGGCCATGGCCGAGGACAACCCCTGTTTCGCACCTCGGGAAATGCTCAAAGAAAGGGAAAATCTGAACTCAAAGTCTTGGACAGAACCTAAGGCTTGCATGATCCTCGGACTCAAGCTAAAAGGGAAAACCAAGTACTGATGCAGACATTGGTCTTGGACAGAACCTAAGGCTTGCATGATCCTCGGACTCAAGCTAAAAGGGAAAACCAAGTACTGATGCAGACATTGGTCTCGGACAGAACCTAAGGCTTGCATGATCCTCGGACTCAAGCTAAAAGGGAAAACCAAGTACTGATGCAGACATTGGTCTCGGACAGAACCTAAGGCTCACATGGTCTTCGGACTCAAGCTAAAGGAGAAAACCAAGTACCGATAAAGACACAAGTCTCGGACTCAAGCCTAAGGGAAAAGTCAAGTGCATAAGATAAAACGCATAAGTCCTGAGTAAAACCCAGGTTTTGCAAAGTCCTCGGACTCAGGCTTCCTGGGAAATCAACTGCCCGAATGAAGAAATTGCTCGGCTTAAATACTGGAAAAGGCTAAGGCTAAGTCTCGCATATCATGGAGATGGCAGAACAACCTAATGATCGTCAACCTAAGGAGGCCATTCATCCGGTGGGTAACATGTCCTCGGATAACTACTTCTTACACCTTATCGAGCATTTAATACCCGTCACGGCTAATTTTAAGATAAGTCTCATTCCTTACTGGTCGGACTGTTATATTGAATAATAATTTTGTTAAAGTTATCGTGGCATCTTTTTATCAACGATTACTTTGGCCTTAGTTATTATTGATTCAAATGCTATACTATTATGCCGAGCAGCGCTTTCACATTTGTTAGAATATATAAATAAGACATACGAAATAGAGTAACAATAATTTTTATTAATATGAAAATTGTTACAACGTACAAGGAGGGGCTTAAACAAGCCTATACAAAAAATGAACTGCTAAGACAGTAACAACATCCGTAATACAAATAAGTGAACCATCAGGTGTCTTCTGAACTCGTCTTCAAAGTCTCTCTGAAATCTATACCTCAGTACTGCTCATATCAGGAGAAGAACCTTATACAAAAATAATGAAGGACAAGGAAGAAGAATTGGAACACATGGAAGCACTTCAGCAAGCTCTTGTCACTGAAGAAAGCAAGGGAAAAAGAAGATGGAGGACATGAGTAGGAAGGAGGAGAAGAAGAGGGAAGCAATGAAAAAAAAGTAAAAGGAGCAAAAGAGGGAGAAGGGGAGCCATATTAGGTATGCTCATGAGAGAGCGGATGGAGATGACAAGGGAGGTTCTCGACTCAGTCACACCAGAAATGGGGTATGACGAGTCCCTGCTTCGGACTTTGGCTAAAAGAATGGGGAGGCAAATCTTGAGCCTCCGCCATCCTTGCCCCGACCGAGCCATCTCAAGTTTTGTTAGGACATGACGTTTCTGGGAAAGGAAGGCTTTGTTCATGGCGGATTACTGTGGGGGATGTATTATTGAATATTAAGTAACCGGATGGAGGAAGTGAATTCTGAGAAGAGCCTGGGGGATTCAGATATAAGAAAATCACCCTTTGTCCTCTCTCTTTATATAGGGGAAGGGGACAAGGGTACGTAATGCGCTCTGATATCCCAAGAAATCCCCAAATAAATGTGCGTCCGTTTCGTTCCTCCACGTTATCAGTAACCGCTTGATTTGGGAGGCCTCGTAAAAGGAAGATATTAAAGGCACACTACGAACAACCAAACGGTATAAACGCATCACGCGCAAATCGAGGGAAACATATCGTAGACCGGCGCATTCCTTGGGGAGGTGAAAAGTCGCCGACGTTGATCAAGGACCGAATTTAATGAGCCACTATAAATGCTCGGTATTATCAAAACCCTCCTATCCAACCAAGGGGTCGGACAGCATGGTTTTGAGGGGCTATTGTGGGGCCCGACAACAATTGGGCCAGATCCACCTGTTCACAGGAAGACTTAAGGCCCAAGCCGAAGAAGATAGTAGTCCAAGCCCAATAACGCAAAGCACCAATGGGCCAGAGAAGCCGCCGAGGAGGGTACAGCCCTCGGATGGCCCAGAGCTACACTAAGGAAAGGGGCAAAAGCGGCATAGGGATAATCTTGTAAGAAATCTAAAATATCTAGGAAAGGCTGCCCATACTACCTGCCCTAGACAGAGCTTTGCCTCTCACAGAGTCGTGTTTCTTTAGCCCACTCAACCACTCCCAACAACTCGGGTCTGAAACTGATGGGAAAAGTATCAGTCTTGGAAAGTTCGACCCTACACGTGGACGAAGGAAATTGAATGCATGCTAATATAAAAGGAAAATATGCAACCTAAAGGGAGGGGTCTGATCCTTCCAGAGAAAAGGGCCAAAAGGGTGAATACCTCTAGATCATTCATAAATATCTTAACAAAAACACAGCCGGGTAAACATGGCTTAGCCTTTCGATCCCACTCTCTACAAATGATATTGTACGGGCCCATTTATGTGCGAACCCGAGCCAACTGCGGTTTAACGTAAATCAAGGCCTACATGAATAATTTATTTAAATAAAAATCATGCATACATACATGCATATATATATATATATATATATTTATAACTAAACAATGAAATCGATAAAGAATAAAAAACAAAAAATATTGTCTATAAAAGGTGGGTAAATTACCTATTTGGTACCTAACGTTTTGACCATATGTCAATTTGAAATTTCAAATGTGTCAGGTCCCTAGCGTTTTGGTATTTTGTCAAAATAGTCTCTGCTATTAAGTGTTAGATGAAAAATGTTGACATGGCCAACGACCAAATTAAAAAAAAAAAAGAAGAAGAAGATTCCTTTGCCACCTAGAATGCCACGCATATGCCATGTGACTTGTGTGAGGTTGAACCCATTGGAACTTATGTGAATGTAGAAAAATTAACCAAACCTCAAAAAATAAATTATTATCTAGTTCAATAAAAGTTGCTAGCTTTAAAATTAAATAAAACTAACAAGCAATTAATCTAACCAAAAAGATAATAAAAGGAAATGAAGAGTGGTAAACAATCAAAAGTAAAGAATTAAGATTTTGAAATCCGCCTTGTTAATTCATATTTGCATATATTCATGGTCATTAGTTGTTCCCAAACAACTGCATGATAATCTAGAATTCAATCTTATTACCATAGAAGATATTATCATTAAAATTACTATAATAAAAATCTAAAGTATGTTATGTCCCTTACAAATATAAAATCAAATCATTAGTTGTATTTGTTAACAAAAAAATCTTGATATTCAACTTTAAACCAAGTATTCAATTGATTAAGATTATCTTAAATCATGAGAAAAACATGATTGAACCCATATTTAGAATCTTATCTTTGTCAATTGATATGAAGTAAGAACAATTTAATCATTTAAAAAAAAAAATCACTATTGGAAAAAATTCAAATCTCATAAATAAATACTGATAATCATTAATAAGGTATCATTCTCAATCCTAATTAAGAATTCATGGAAGAATATAAATAAAAAGTCAAAAAGAGGAGAAGAAAAACTTAGACATTAGAAGCACATCGGTCTTTGCAATTTGTCTTCTATTCCACGTTGTGCTCTCTAGCCTACATCATTAACCTTTTTCTCGTGTTTTGGTTGCCTCCTTTACCTCTAACTCCCTCTCCCACATTTAACCCTAGGCTTTTTGGTGTTTGGTTGGTAGGAATTCTGCCTAAAGCCGGAGGGTTCCAACCAATAGATTCAGTTTTTTTTTTTTTTTTGGAATTAAAATTCAATATTTCTCTGAATTCTCTTCAGTTTTTAGATTAGGACTGTATTTGTAACTGTAAGGGTGTGTTCGCACACATTAAGGCTGCTTATCTAGACCTCTGTATGCTAACCTAGTACAAGGATAACAACTTAGCTGGTACTGCTACTAAAGTGACTTACAACTGATCATTACATTCACCAAGCTATATACAGTACATTACAAATGGCATCCCAGTAGCAGTAGGCACTTCAATAGTATCTCTAACACACAGCATCTCTAACACCCAATTCCTAACAAATTAGGACAGTTCCTGCATTATGCTGCTCACTAACAACACTAATGCATCAAGTGACACTAGGCTGATGCACTGATGCAGAAATCATTTCATAAGCTTTGAGCTGGATTCTTACTTAAATCACATACAATGTATCTCATGGACTGCAACGCACACATATATCCAATGTTTATATATATACACTCAAAATTTTGAAAACCACCATTTTCCGGAACGCTTGCATTGCATGAAATATTTTGAGCATTTTATTAGTGGGGTGGTAACAATCATACCAAGTGTCATTAGTGTGAAATTGGGTAGTAATCTTGGCCATTGGTCACATGTGTGTCATGATTTTGAAATTAGTCAATAATAATGGTTAAAGTAAGCTATAATTCAAGGTTCAAGGAGGTGTACTGTAACATTTGAATAGAGAGGGGGCTATATAAATGATAATCCTTCTAAGCATATGGAGGTATTTTGATATCTACCATTTTCTTGAACTTCTATTTAAAAGATAATAAGGATATTTAGGGTCATAAACGAGCCGAGCCTCGTTGAGTATTAAAAATTCAAACCAGTTCATTTAATTTTTTTTTTTAACACAAGCTAAGCTCGAGCTCATCACCAAACAAGAATTTATGTTCAACCTTGGCTCATTTTTTTGTCGAGCAAGCCTGAGCTTGTTCACGATCAACTTAATTAACTTATTCTTTTCATATGACTAAAAATTTTTACCTCTTTACAATTTTATAAAATTTTACTACTAATAAACTGTTTATATCACAATAAATTACAAATAATAATTTAATATCTTATGAACCTATTGACAAACTTATACAATTTAATTTCAAGTCTATATAAATATATTTTTAGGCCAAGTATATACATAAAAATATAATAATATATATAGTTAAATCGAACCCTCATGTTCACGAGTTTGTTCACAAACACATTATTATATTTGAGCTTGGCTTGTTTAATAATCAAGCCTAAACTTAAGGCTTGAAATTGACTTGTTTTTTTAACAAACGAACATGAATAAGTTTTCTTTCTAACCGAGCTTGAGCAGTTCATAAACAGTTTGGTTCATTTATAGCCCTAACGATATTTGATATTTGCTTTGGGTAACAAATTGTCATCAACCGTTGTTATTCATTTGATTGCCTTTTGCTCAGTTTCCTAACCTTTCAAAACAAAAGTCAAAAGCGTTGCTGATTACAACAAAACAAAATAAACTAATACTATTAAGTTTTCAAGAATTCAATCCGGCATCGTGATCATTTTTAATTTTTTTTTTCTTGAATAAGAGGGTTTTATTAAAACAAGAACAAAAGAAAAGGAAATGATCTAACCAACTCTATCCTTCTCCAAAAGAGTGAAGGATATATAGAGATGGGAACAGAAACAAAACCCTCCCACTTACAAAAATCTATTATTTCTTAATTAAAAACTTTTATTACAAACAAATTTTAACTTCAGTGATATATGGGTACACAACTTATTTATTTATCGTTTTTCAATCATGCAATAATACAAAGTAATAACAAACAAACAAATCGCATGAACATTATTTTTTAGGGGGGAAAAAACTAATAGTTGTGCACTAATGTCTAGATAGCACTCTATGCAACCTTTGATCACTTAACCTTTATTAGTATAAATTATAACATGTGTAGTAGAACTTCCCAAAAAAATGCAAATTCCAAATGATGTTTGGGTGTTCCAATTTGATGCATGTCTCTCTCAACATTGTAAAACATCATCTGTATCGGCATATCCTACGGAAGCTTCTAATCCTCTCGGGCAAAGTCTTGAAATAATCAATGAGGTTATACTTCAATAATGTCCTCCATCCCTTAAAATTTGAATAACCTTCAGTATCTATAATATTATATAGTTAGAGACAAAGATAACCTAAGAAAAAGAGAAGTAGACAAAAGAAAAGTAAATGATGGCTAAAATTAGAATTCTAGTTTCTTGGAATAGTGTTAAATAAATAGATATTGATTATTGAGTCTCTATCTTCTCAAGCAGTCCAAAATCTTAATGGATTTATGTTCTTCACAATAAAAAAAATAAAAATTCAATTTTATTATCGATATTATCATGGCTAAATTCATAAGCACAAGTTTTAAAATTTTATTGTTGAAAACACATTGTTGATGAAATTCAGTTTTAAATATATTAAAATTTGAATTGTGAAATTTCAAAAACTTAAGAGTGATATAGAAGTCATCTTCATTAACTAAAGGAGCATCTTCAATATAAGGTATTATACTAATCAGATTAGATGTCCCTCTTTACCCAGTTGTAGAGACACATTAGGACAATATGGATCATGAATTTAAATAATATCACAAGTGCACATGTTTATACATATGAAACGTCAAAGAAGTTGTTCATAGTTATGGCCTAAAAATCACAATTAAAATTTATATATCTAATAATATAATTTCTATAAATTAATTGCATATTTATAAAATTATATGAATTAACTGGATATTTATAAAATTAAACTATGCAGTTATCTTCAAATACATAGGAAGAACAAAAGAAGGGTTTTTATTTGTGGTTGATGCTAAAGCAATTACTAATTTACTACAAAAGGGTTACACATTAATGTGACAATGAATATAATTAGTAACACATAAGTTTATAAGACTTATATTATAAAGACTTATATTATAAAATTTGTAGTATCTTTTTTTTTTTTTTAGAGAGTTTGATCAACCTATAGCGTTTGCTTCTGATGATAGCTCTTTATCATCAGACTAAGACACTAATCAGTTTTTGGTATATGTGGGGATTGAACCCCAGATCTCTTATATAACCATCAGAAATTTTACCAGTTGAGCAAACTAGAACCCATTTTATAGTATCCATAATATTACTTTTTATTTAATTCTTACACTTTATGAGTCATAATTTAAATAATAACGTGCGTAGGTCATAATTAATTAAAGGGTAAATTACGTTTTTGGTTCTTATCTTATACATCATATTTCAATTTGATCCCTAATATTTCAATTGTGTCAATTTGGTCCTTAACCTTTTAGTACCATGTCAATTTAGTTCATGTTGTTATCTTTTGGAAGAAAATTGATAACATGTCTAATGGCCAAAATAAAAAATTAGCTTCCATTGATGTGAAAATAAACTAAAATTTTATTTTGGTCGTTTTCCATGTTATCAATTTTCATACAAAATATAACAGTAGGGACTAAATTGACACGAGACTGAAGAGTTAGGGACCAAATTGACACAATTGAAAGGTTGGAGATCAAATTGAAATATGGTGTAAAGGTTATGGATCAAATATGTAGTTTACCCTTAATTAAAAATAAGTTAAAGATATCAATTTTTTTTTGTGTCAATCATCACACGAGTTTGTTTAATAACTATGCTCTTTGTAGTATAAGTATTGGATAGTAAAGAATTGAATTTGTATTTTAAATTATTGTTGCTGTAATTTCTTCTTACACCACTGTACATAGTAGTAATACAGCACACACAAAGTCAAGAATCTTGTAATTAGACTGATTGACACCTCTTGGTGTTTTCAATGCCGATATTCATTTCGGATTCAAATCCCCCTCCTCATAGTAACTATCTAATCTTTTATTTTTTATTTATTTATTTATTATTTATTTATTTTTATATATACAAAGGGAAAAAAAAAATCATTTCACTTTTTATTCAATCTCTCAAAGATAAATTTGTGGCCCCGCCATTGTTTAAACCAATATTTGTAAATTTTAGAGACTTTTTTTTATTTAATTTTTTAGAAACAATTTTAGAGTAACTTACGAAGACAGTAGCACTTCTCATTTATGCAATATGCAGGATATGCCTCTTCGTTTCCACACGCAAATAAACATTGTACAAATTCTTTTATAAAAGAGCAATCGCATCAGTTCCTGCATCTCCCTTTGTATCTTTTGCTTGGCTGAAGAGGAGAGTCCTGTGTGCGTTCTACAATATAAAGATTGAAGAATATCAGACAGATATAGAAAGAGAGCAAGTACCTTTCAAGCTATGAAAGTTAGCATTGCTATTCATAATGAGAATTCTAGTTTCTTTGGATGGTGTTTAGAGAAATCATATACCTCCAACTTCTAAAGTAGTCTGGCTCCTTATTGATTTTTTTTTTTTTTCAATTATCATAATAAGTGCAAATTATGTTTAATGTTCTCATTATTTAATTTGCGCAAGTAGCATTTGTAATGGTAAAGCTAACATGAGTAAAATTCTTTTTTTTTTTTTGAAAAGAGTAAAATTCAAATTTAAATACTCTATTTTTTTTTCCTTTTTACAAATAATATTGTAGTGTACGCACTTAATAATTCAAATTACCCGTGAAATACATAAATTCCTCAAAGTGTTTAAAATAAGAATCCTTGTGAATGTAATGAAAATTAGTGCAATTCAAATCACAATAAAAATACATAAATTCTTAATAAATAATGGGAAAAATTTTGACGATATACCATACCCAATAACATTATGACTATTTTTAGCTCAATAGATTCCAAATTAGGAATTTTTTTTTTTTTTTTATAAGATAAAATTTCTACTTGTGAGAGTGCCTTTTTCATGACACTCAGGCCCAAGGATCCCGGGCCTAAATGAAAAGGAGGATTTGGTGGACCGGGCCTTGACTCACCGCAACTAACGAGCTGTTTAAGAATCAAGTGGATGCAGAGAATACTCCTGACAATATAAAGAAAATGACAAACAAGGATATCGAAGAGTGCCAAAAATTAACAAGGCAAATTCAGAAGGAAAGAAACAGAATTAGCAAAGCGATAAAAATTAGTGCTGTGGGGATCCTGGGAAATATGAAGCAATGTTTCATTAATACATTATCTGTTTGATTACAGAAAGCTCACTAGGACGTGATACAAGGTTCAATCAAGCTCAAAAATTGCAGTCTTGAATGACTATTTCAGCCTTCAAAACTTGCAAAGTTTGATTCTCGTTGAATCTGAGTATGTGCAATAGTGGCTTTTACAGGATACTGGGAAGCAATACTTGTTTTTCCCTTAGTATTTTCCTTTCTGCACAGATTTTCTGATAGTTTTTCCTGGAGAATTTCTTCTTTCTTGTGTTTCTTTCTTTTTTTTTTCGCTGCCCTTTCTTCACAACCCATCCCCTCCTTTTATAATGGAGTTTTTTGGTCTTCTCGAGGAACCATTGGTTCCCCTGTTTTGCTCTTTTGCAAACAGAGCATGTCCTGTTCCCATTGTCTCGGTAAGTCCTTTTTTCGTTTTTTCTCATTCTTTCCTTCTTTCAGCTCTGATTCTTTTGAAAGTTCCTGGTTGGCCATCTTCTTTGGGACGTGCTGAGATATGCCCTTCTCGGCATCCCCATTTCTGGCGTCTTCCACTTTTTCCTTTTTTCCTATTTGGGCGGAATCCTGTTCTGCCATTTTTGAAAGTCGTTTGTTCTTCTTCCCTGTCCTGGTTCCCCGAGGCCTTTTCTGTCTGTGCCATGAGAGGTCGCTCGCGTTTTGCTTTTATTTCTTGTTTTCTTCTTCTGTCTTCTTTCTATCGATCTGTCCCATTCTTCCTTTTTCTTTGTGCCTAAAGGGATCCGTGCTTATTGATGGTTCCTGAGGATCCTTGCTTTTTATACTTTGCCGTGGTCCTCTTTTTTTTGGATGCTTCTTTTTTTTTTTCTGGGCTTCAGGATCCTCTAGGCCTTTCTTTTATTCCCTCATGGGTCTCCCGTATCTATTACTTTGGGCTTAGCTTGAATTTTCCTTTTGGGCTTGACTTGCACTTTTTTTTTTTTTTTTTTAGGCTTATTTCACTATGACCCTTTTTTAGACCTCAACACTACTCTAACCTAATCTAAGTATATATGTGTATGAAACTCCTTTTTAGAGACTTAAACCATGACCCTTGCCCCCCACACCCCATAATCATTTATACTTGTGGAGTGACCACCGCACTAAAGGTGCGCGGTGGTAAATTAGGAATTATTTTGAATGGCTAAACTTGTGTAAAACAACAATAATAACAACAATTAATAACAATAACAATAACAACAATAAAAACAAAAACGTTTGTTTTAAATTTGTGCACTTTCTTCCATCATGCAGCAGGAAAGGTGAAAATAAAGAGAATAAGAAAAATACAAAGAAATTGAGTAATTTTAGCCATGAACATCCCTGCTTGTGCCAAATAGAATAACAAAATGAGGTATTTATAACGTAAGGAGCTTTGCTTCTGCCTTAGTTAATGTTAAAGCTATGTTAATTAAATTGTGAATGGGCTATAAACCGTGGGATTTTCCAATCGTTTATTTATTTATTTTTTTATGCGTTCTCCAATCCTTTCTAAGCTCATTGATAAATGATAATTTTATATTCCAAAGATGGAACTAGATTTAATCATATAGCTACTCAAAAAAAAGAAAGATTTAATCATATAAAACATTAATCACAACTTTTTATCCACCATTTAAGCTACCATATCAAAACTAAATGACTCCAAAATGCTTCTTCCTTTCCCCCTTGTTTTTCAAATTAAAATGATGTACGTCAACTTCTATTCTTTATTATATAAAAATTTGGTGTCTCGCAAAGTTAAATCTGACCAAGCCATATATAGTAAAAAAGAAAAAGAAAATCATATTAGAAGAATAATTTTCTTTAGAAAACTGAAATAAGAGTACAATAATGCTAGCATATGACGATAAATTTGCATTTCCAATGTTTAAAAAAAAAAAACCGTTAATAGAAACTTAGTTATAAGGGTGTAGGTTGTTAATACTACATTTTGAACCAATCCCCTAGCAAAGAGTACGTGTTTCGAGGACGATGTTTTGTAGAATTTTCTAAATGTTCTTAGACACATAAGGTTGAATTAACTTTAGTAATGGCCATGGGTTAAGAGGCTAGCTAGTCATCTATCCTAAGGGGCTAGTTAGTCATCGATCCTAAGATGACCAAAGACCAATAAAAGCCCTAAGCTTAAGTTTGAACTAAGGATTTAAAATCAAGGAGTTTGAAGAACAATTGTTGCTATGGATTACTTGATATAAATTTAACAACATATGATGATTTGAGTTTTGAAGATTTTACAAAGTCAAACACTTGTGATACTACGGATTTGAAATAACATCTGACACCGAAGTATTTCAAATCCAAATATTAATAAAGTTTAAACTCATTAATAGATTTTTTTTAATAAAAAAAATAATAAATTACAAACTACACCCATAAAATTTGGGAGTGTTTGAATTTTACATCTTGAAATTTCAGAATTTAAATTTTACCCCCTAAAATTATATTTTGTTTGCATTAGCAGTCCCTCCATTCTTATTTCCATTAAGTGGTATATAAACACGCCACATATGTTTAGTTTAGCCTAAATAATTAAATAATTAAAATGACATGACATAATAAAACTGACATGTCATTATTTTATTGGATGAACTAAACACGCGTGGCAAGCTTATGTGGCACTTAATAAAAAATATGGATAGAGGGGTTATTGATGCAAACGAAATAGAACTTTAAAAGGTAAAATCCAAATTCTAAAATTTTAGAGTGTAAAATCCAATTACCCTCTAAACTAGCGGTTTAGTTTGCAATTTAGCCTTAAAAAATGTCATTTCATACTCTATTCAAGTTATTTAAATTAAAATTTGAAATTCAAATGATTCTCTCTCTCTCTCTCTCTCTCTCTCTCTCTCTCTCTCTTAACTACCGTAAAACCCCTTTCTCTTGACCTAACTCCATCACATACAACCCACTACTCTGCCATGAACCCAACTTCAGCTTCAACTACCAAGCACCTCCAAACCCAATCACCAGAGAAACCCACCTTCAAGTACCAAACCAAGGTTATCAAGATAGGGATCCTACGTAAGATCGTGGGAGGTAGGTGAGATCATACATCGTAGAATCGGATCGTGGATCGTAAGATCCTAGCTATTTTCATATTTAAAGCAAAAAAAAAAAAAAAAAATACACACACATTAATAGTGACTTTGTATGTTGAATAATCATGTAAATTATGAATTCATCCATAAAAAAACAAAGATTTGCATCATATGATATAATTTGCATACCATTCATCGTTACGTCTATACTAACGAAACAAATATATTTAAGTGTTGACCCAGTGTATTTAAAAAGTTCAATAAATATTTAATTAGCAACCAAGTACCAAAATATTTATCAACACATATGAAAAATATTTTCTAAATTCTAAGTTCCAAGTTTAAAATTCAAAATAAGTTAGGAAATGGAAACTAGCTAACTACAATATGAAATCCAAAAGCAAGAGGAATATTAAGGTAGAGTGAACATTTAATCATTCGCATTCTAGGGTTCTTATAACCACTGTCCTAATCATCATTCATTTCATCATCTATGTAAACACTGTATATTTGTATGCTAGAGTTACAAAAGACATCAAGATACAGCTTCACACTTAACTATTCGAGTTATACCACTCAATAAAATTACAGAGCATGCTCAAAAAAATCAATCAATCAATATAGAAATACAAGCATAATTGATAAAAATTATATATAAAAAGACATTTTAGTAATATCAGAACACACATTAGTATACTGATTAAACAAATTTAACAACATTATAGCTTAAAAGGTAGCAAAGCTAACATCAAATTCTTTATTTAGAAATGATGAAACATTCATTCATATTGATTACAAGTGAACTAGAAATTAGAAAACATTTGCCTACATTAACATAATTTTCTAGAAAAAAATAAGTCGTACCATCACAAAATGGAAAAATTAAACCCTTAAAAGTTTCATCAAAATAAAAAATTTATCCCATAAATAAATAAAAGCAAAGATTTATGTTTTGATATATGATCCTACATTCCTATACGATCCTACAATTTTTATAATCCTAGTGCGATCCTAAACGTTTAGGTGAGGTAGGATTGTAAAATCATGTGATCCTACGATCTAGATCGCGATTTTGACAACTATGCACCAAACCTACTAACCACCGGCCGGTGGCCGCCATTGAGACCAATCCACCACCATTGCTAAACATATCTCTGCATGAGAGAGAGAGAGAGAGAGAACAAATATAATAATTAAATTAAATTTAGTGTTGGCAATGAACAGTGCTCATTAAGTCTGGGGTGGTACTATGTTCATTTGCAACTTTTGTTCGGTATTTTTTTTAGCATTGGTTAATCAAAACTTTTGCTAGGTTTAGCCTTTGGCGAGCCTACTGTGAATGCTAATAAATACCCAGGAGGCTTTTGGCTTCATGCGTGTGGTCTCCGCACGAAAACAACTTGTATTCAAAGAATCAAATCTCCCTTTCCCAAGCTGAGAAATAAATCAGGAATAAGTGAAAAGCTCTCACCAACACAAGCAATCACAGCGTCAAAAACACTAAAGAGGCTCAGGACAGGTAATTCACAAAAGAAGAGTCATTTACATAAAAAGCAGCAAGTTACAAAACATAACAAAAAAAAAAGATAAAGAAAAAAAAAGAGCTTAATTCATCAAGCACACACACTCCAGTCTGGTAGACTTTAAGGTCTAAAACCACTTTCAATTCAAGCACCTCCTTTTTTTCCTCCCTTATGTTGGCCGAATCCAAGCAATTTGTTTAGCAAGTTGGACCCGATAATCTTAATCACAATGGCAATAATACAATTATACAAACCATGTGCTAATAGTCAAAAGGCCATCCTGAATAACCCATCTCGTTGTTTTCATGGATAGTCGGAGAGCTGCTTCCAGCAGCTCCATTATGATTAGAGCTAGAAGTAGATGAGCGGAATGGCCACAAATAAGAGAATGGGTTCCTTCTTCCTTGAGTCTCCCTACTATTTTCCCTTCCATCGGCATTACCACTATAGTTGTTGCTTCTACTTCGACTATTTGAGCTACGGCCACTACTCGATCCTTGTGGTGGCAGTTCTTGGCGGCATACAGGGCATGAGTTGTGCTGGACTAGCCATGGGACAATACAATCTGTGTGATACATATGATTACACGGCATTTGCCTTGCTTCAGACCCCATCTCAAATTTATCTTTGCAAACAGGACAGTGTGAATCGGAACGAAGATGCTTCTGTGTGATCTTAATAGTTGGCATTGCATCAATTGAAGATCTAGATGCTGGGGGAGGGCCTCGCCGATCATTAGCCGAAAGCTGTTCAAACAGCTCTTCCAGTCCAGGACCTATGAAATAGTCACCAGCATTACCCCGTGTAAGACCAATCCCAGGAGTTCCATTGAAAAGAGCTTCAACTCCACCATTTCCAGACAACCTAATAGGAATTTGGCCACCAAAGATCAGCAAAGGACCAAAACCAGGAGCATGTTCCGGAACTGCATCTGATCTTGCCCTGATATCATGTCCACGGCTTCTGTCTGCCAATCGCTGCCTCATAAAAGCTGAGAAAGCTTCCATAAGCCCTAAACTCCTATCGCGATCTTCATCAATGTCCGGTCCAAATAAATCAAATGGGCTGACACGCATCATATCATCAAGTTCTTGAACAAATCCTCCATTACAGCTGGGGCAGGCTCCATCTCGTCCGCGCAGTCGAACTGGCCGGCTGCAGCGGTAACACCAATGGGTGTTTCTGCCACTTGACATCCTTTCTTCACCCTCTCCCCTTGCAAAGTTGTGAAAACCAAACCCAAAACTCGTCCCTGGAGCTCCTCAAACCTTTAACTATTATCTGAACATGCTGTCTAAGTTTGCAATAAAAATTAGATATAACATAAGCTTTTGAAACATGGTAAGTATAAACAAACTAAAGCATATAAACAGGAAATTTGAATTTTTGTATCACAGCCTCATCTCCACTAATAAGTAATTATAAAACAAAATATTTTATAAGATATGATGCTAATTAATTTGTCTAGGATTTTTTTGTTTTTCTGATAAGTAATTTTTCTGGATTAAATATAGGATTAGAAGACCATATCTTTGATCATTCCATATTCCTTCATGCTCGCCCCACCCCCCACCTTTAAAAAAAGAAAAAAGAAAAAGGAAAGCACAAAATAAAAATAGGAAATTCCTATTTATAAAATTAAAAAAAAAAAATGAGAGAGAGAGAGAGAGAGAGAGAGAGAGGAATGCCCTATAGTTATACACTTATCAAATCAGAATTTATGAGTACAGCAATAAAACAAGGAATAGAGGAAAGGAAAGGAAAGGAAAATCAAATATCCCCAAAAACATGAACCACAAACAATAGCAGAGTAATGCTCATATTGAAGATCGAAAACACAGCCAAACTCTAAGAGAAAACAAGCATTAAATGATCTAATAATACAGAAACCCCGTAAAATATGAGGTAAAAGAAAACAAAAGCCACATAAAGAGACAAATAATACAAACCAACAACAGAATGACAGAATCAAATCTTATGCCAAAATCTATACGCACACAAATTGACACATAATAGCAGATGGAGCTATATTTAACTTCAAATGCAACAGGTTCATTCCATACAAACAGTTGCTCAAAACTTTCTATTCTTTTGAGAAGATCTTGTTGTGTGCATGATCATGCTCAAACCAGTCAACATTCACCGATGATTGTATAAAATCCTTCTCTTTCTTATTTACCTACTGTTATTCTTTGGTTGGTGAGATATGAATAAGGCCTACCCCAAACCAAGCCCATCATTTACAACATGAGCCAACGCTTGAGGGAACTATACAATTATCTATATACTACTACACAAAGGAAGTTGTGAACTCAAAACTTTAGCAGCCACCATACCATATGTATGACTTTAAGAAAATCAATTATCATTTATAGTTCATAGCTAGGTTAATTATAATACTTCTAAATGATATTCAATCCAATTAATACTACTGCTATGGTTTCCACTTGCTTTGTAATTGTCATTCATTATTAATTAAAGAAAAAAGCCCTTCAGGTTTAAAACACTTTTTTGGGTAAATAACAATATTTATTCATATGAAAAACACGTACATTGGCTAGCTTTCTCTAGCTCATGTTTTTATTTTTATTTTTCTTTTGTACTCTTCTATGCCTTTTTAGTACACACCCTGTGTATTGGGATTTCATTTTTCTTAATTTAATGAGTTTATTAACCTATTAAAAAATAAAGTGTAGCCCAAGTACACGGGGTATACTATGGGTACATCAAATCAAAGCCTAGTACAATGATTAATCAAATCTAAGAGGGTGAAAAAAAAAAAAAAAAAAAAAACTTGAGCCTAATCCTACCATCAACCAATACAAAGATTTAAAAAAAAAAAACAGTTTTAGATCTATAATAGTTCGTTCCAAGCATTCCGACAGTAATTCTCTTCATGTACAAGTTTCATATGCTCCATGCTCATTTACTAGCACGACACACTAGCAGATTCTAAATGAGCAAAGGGATCCATCAGCCATCATCACAAACGAAAGATTGAAATGAATAAAAATCGTTAAACCCAAATCCAGTTACTAAAAATTGCCGCAATTGCCCCCATTTTCCCAAAAGAAAATGCCCCAGTGCTATGTGGTACAAAAATAGAAGCATTCAACTTAAAAAAAGCTTCCCAATAAAAGAATATACTACTATACTAGTCGTTGAAATAAATGCTCGACTAAAGACTAAACTACAAGAAGGCAACCTTTGATTCTACACCAAAATTCAAACAACAGAAAAGTGGCAAATCCCCAATATTTATGCTTTATTTGTTAAATTTTTCAAGGCCAACAACAAAAGCTTAAAATACCCAGATCCATTCCAGAATATCCAATTAATTTCTACTTATGATCAAAGTAACAGAAACAGTTACCCAATTTGAAAGATCTAATGCAGCACTTTCAACCGCCAACAAAAATCAAATATCTGAGAAAAACACAACAAACAACCCTTGTTTGGTTGCTAAGAAAAACAAAGGCAAATCTATAAACAGAGTAATTTTTTACTATTTTGGGTTCCCCGTTAACCTCAGATTAATCCAACGGGTCAAGTCAAGCTTAACTATATATAATTATAAAAAAAAAAAAAAAAAAAAAGGTCATTTCTAAGATCCCAACTGATAAAAAAAATCCAGGCATTTACAAAACCCTGATATTTTGATTTTTGAGTACAGTTTATCAAGTTTTCTCGGCAACCAAACAGAAATGAAACTTGTTTTTTATTTTTTATTTATATAATTTGAAGTATAGTGTTGAAATTGTGAAGTGTTGATGTGATGAGAAGATGTGCGGTTGAAACGTACCTTTGGGAGATCGAGAGAGCAGCGAATGGATCGATCGATGGGTTTTTGCGATGAGAGCGAGAGTGGGTGTGTTGATGAAAACCCTAATAGGTTGACTGATTGAGATTTGAGAGTAGAAAGTGTGGAATTTTGGGTTTTTTGTTTTTATTGTTTGTTTATAGTTTTTTTTTTTTTTTTTTTTAAAGTCTGGAAGGAATCAATTTTATCTTAAATTACACGTGGCGATTACTGAGCCAGCTACGTCTCTTTTATGTCTTTCTCTCACTCACTCATCCCTTCACTAGTTCAGTGTCAGGGGTGGTTAATTAGGTAAATACCATTTAACGTCGGCAACAATTTGTGTAGCTCAACAACTAGTTGACACTTGCCAGTTGCCACTTCATGTGTCAGGGACTGCATTGAAACCGTCTTGTCCTGTGTCAATTTTCTCCGCCCACTGCTGCAATTTATTATTTAATAAAGAAAGATACTATATTTTTACCCGGGGTGACCATGGGTTGGTCCGGGTCAGGTTTGTGTCCAACCCGCGACCGACCCGACAATGTCGGGTTTCAATTTCTCAGACCCACCCTCGACCAGTCAGAAAATCGGATCGGATCGGACGGTTCTTGCCGAAAAGTGGTCGGGTCTTGGTCGGGGTTGATTATTTGGAAAACGGTGAGAATCCGGCCAAGAAAATATGAAAAACGGCAGAATTCGGCGAGGAAATTTTGAATAACGGTAGAAATCTGGCCAGATCTCGCCAAATCCAGCGAGATCTTGGCCATTTTCGGCAAGATATTGGCTAGATCTAGCGAAATCTCGTCGGATCTAGCTTAAATATTTCCAAAGAAAATTCAAAACTCGCCGGATCTACCTAAAAAAATCTCAAAACTCGCCGGGAATATGATGGGTTGGTCGGATCGGGTTTCTCGGATTTGAGAGGAGGAGATCCGATCTCCGACTCGTTGATCTCTAGTTTTGGAGAATAAAATCCGTCGCCGACCGCCGGAGCAGTCGGTTCGGTCGGCGACGGATCGGGTTTGGTCGGCGGCAGCGGGTGGGTCGGTTCCGGCGGGTCCTTGGACAGCCCTAATTTTTACAATAAATTATAAGTGATTAGTTGTTATTGGTTCAAATTTGAACCTAACATTAATATTACTTTTTTCCTCAACAATAACAACCAGTAACAACCTACCACTTAGAATTTATTATAAAAATATTGTGAAAATATTATAAACATATCATTTTTCTTTAATAAATCTTGTTTGATTAATATAAATATTTGAAATTACAAATAAATTTATCATATTAAATAATACATACTATTTTATCCAAAGTGTTTAAGATAACAATATCACAATAAAATCAAAAAAATTTAATATTTATGTATTTTAATAGGAGTATTTAATAATACAAATCAAATCTTTAGCACTAATACTTTAATGCATAAGAGCATCCGTAGTAGCTGGTGCAAAAATTATGCCATTTTACCACACCAAATGCCTACTTTATTATTTTGCCACATCATTTTGCAACATCTCATTTATCAGATATTTTATAATTCAATTCTATACATTAAAATAATATTTACTACACATTAAAATAATATATTATCCCCTCCCCCATTATCATCAACAAAAACAACAACAACAACAACCCACATCGCAGATCAACCGCCACAGCCCACAACCACCGGCCACCCCCACAAATCAACCACCGACCACCAATATCAGCCACTGCTACCAAAAAAACAAAAAAACTCAAACAAACACTACAATCAAAACTCGATCAACCAAAATCAGCCAACCCAGTCAACCCAAACTCAAACACCAATATCAACCCAAATCTCACACCTACAACATGATCAACCTACCACCATCAACCAAAATCAGCCAACCACCAACAATCAAAACAACCAACCACCAAAAGAGAGAGAGAGAGAGATCAGTGAGATCGAAGCGAATGACGATGACGACGGCGATGGCGATATGGATGATCGGAGTGGCCTCGCCCATGCCGCTTGCGCCTCCGATGACGATGACAATGGTGATGATCCGATCGGAGTGGCCTTGCCCATGCCGCTTGCGCCTCCGACGGCGATGACGATGGCGATGATCCAATCGGAGTGGCCTCACCCATGAAGATAATCTGCTTCTCCTCGGATCTGATCGGAGTGTCATTTTGTTCTTTCTCTGATGAGGGAAGCTGGGTTTGATGTGAGAAGAGAGAGAGAAGAAATCAAGACTGGAAGTGAAAGGAGAGAGAAAGCCAAATATAAAACATTATTTCGTTTTACCACATCTGTTCGTACCGTTGCAAATTTGCAACGGTACGGACACAAATGGTATTTTGGCACATATGCAACATCTGATGGGAGTTGTTTTTTGTGTTTGGTGTGAGATATGTGCCAAATATTTAGCATTTGGCACATATCCCACATCTACTGTGGGTGCTCTAATAAAATAATCCAAACTCCTAATGCATTAAAAAAAAAAAAATACACATTACCCAGTTTTTCAACAATAATTTTTACTTTCTTCCACCATAATATGGCTATCCCTACTTTACCATCTCTGTGGAGTGGGAAAAACTTAATCAAGTGGGGTGCCCAAGGCCTAAGGCAGGATAGGGCAAAATTGTCATCCATATCCATGATATCCATGGTTCAAATTTCACCTTTAATGATCACAGAAAATCAGTAGGCGGAATGCTCCGGGCTTCAATAGAATGATGGTTGCTTGGAAGGCCTGAAAAGAAAAACACATGATCAAAAGGTGACTGGGGTGGACTGGCCAAAAACCCTCCGATGCTTAAGTTAGTTTCTCTCTTAAATTCTAGAGTTCCAACTTTTCAGGAGTTATGTAAAACTTACTTTGATTTGATGTGGGTGAGCCCTTATATAGAGAGCCTTGGAACGGTTACTTGTTTAGTAACTTCCCCAATATCTGTGGAAGTTGGTAAGTTCAGACGTAACTTCCACAACGGCTATAGAAGTTAAAACTTTCAATCTTATCTTCTACAACTGCCACTGGAAGTTAAGCACTTGTGAGGAAGTTATGGCAATAAATAAGGACCTTGTTCTCGTTTCAAAGTTCCACGTGGTCCAAACCTTTAACTCATACGGGTAAATCCATTATTGGGAATTTTCCAAGTGTCAAACGATCGTCCAAGCACTTTACCTATGGATGATACTTATGTCCATGGACGGCCTTCCGCTTATGGACGACCTCCTTAAATGGTTGGCCTTTGGCTTTTGGACGACTCCTATGGACGAGTTAGAGATGATACTATTTTTTGGTACCACATCAACCTTCAATAGTAACTATCAAATTATCACAAATATTTAATGTCATTTTCCCCTTTACTTTTTTGTTGAAGGATTTTTTTTCCCTCTTCTAGGATTTACACATCTATCTTGAAAAAAATAGCATGCTTAACAAACTTCTTACATTAAGCTTGATAGTTCATTAAAAAAAAAGAAAAAGGTAACAAACATTTTTTTAAATATAATTGTTTTATATTTAGATTTGTCACTTCTCTATCTCTTTTATCCATCCAACTATTTGACATAATTGTACAACTCATAATAATTTCTCGGGAGAATTATAGTTTACCCACCTGTGATTTGCCTCAAACTTAACTTACTCACTCGTGGTTTCATTTATGACATTTTACCCACCTGTGCTTCCCTCCGCTACTATTTCGTAACCCATCTCCCAATCAGATGTTACTCTTAACACATTTTTTTATCAAAAACAAAACCTAAAACAGATCAAACACTCCTCTCTCTCCCAAAACACACTCACATCCACGCGTACGAATTTTCAACATTTTAAGCTTGTACCAATTCTAGTTAGGTTTGTGCCACCTCACAAACCTTATGTTGCAAAAGCAAAAGGACAGCAATAGAAGACATTAATCCAATTGAAGACAAAAGCATGAGGGAATAATCATTATTCGTTAACCTAATAGAAGACATTCATTTCAATGAAACAAAAGCAAAAGCCCAGCAACATGAGGTTGATTTGCTCTCTCTCTCTTAAGACTGAAACAAAAGCCCAGCAACATTGTTTCCTCTCACCTGTTCTCTCTCTCTCTCTCTCTAGTGGTGGCGTTTTGGAGGTCGATCTGTCACCATAGTGAAAAACCCAACAAACCCAAATTAACCACCACCATTTTTGTGAGGAATCGATGCCGAAGGCAGCATTTTGGAGGTCGATCTGCCACTATAGTGAAAAGCCCAGCAAACCCAGATCTACCACCATCGTTTTTATGAGGAATCGATGCCGAAGGCGGTGTTTTGGAGGTTGATCTGCCACAATAGTGAAAAGCCCGGCAAACCCAGATCAACCACCACCATTTTTGCGAGGAATTGATGCCGAAGGTTTAAATCGAACTACATCTCTTCTCTCTCAAAATTTGCTTCATGGGTTTTGTTTTATTTTTGTAGTTTTAGGTTGTGGATTGATTTGATTTTGGTGGTGGTTGTAGATTAGGGCTTGCAATGGTTGTGGTTTTCGATGGAGGTTGCGGTGGTTGTGGGTTCCGATGGTGGTTGTGATGGCCCCAAATGGTTCTCGGTCTATTATCTGAAGCTCCCTACCTTGTAGCATCTAGGATCTCAGTTTGGTGAGCATGTGTGGATGGGAGTGTGTTTTGGGAGAGAGAGGAGTGTTTGATTTATTTTGGGTTTTGTTTTTGATAAAAAATGTGTTAGAGTAACGTTTGAAAGGGAGGTGGATTACGAAATAGTAACGGAGTGAAGCACAGGTGGGTAAAGTGCCAAAAATGAAACCATGGGTGGGTAAGTTAAATCTAAGGCAAACCACATGTGGGTAACCTGTAATTCTCCCAAAATTGAATTGTTATTTGGCTACGATGCTCCCATATTTTGGTGAGTCTTTGATGTTTGGGCTCCCAAGCTATAGTGGCAATTTGTGGTGGATGACAGTGGAGGTGGGTCACAATTCGGGTTCATGGCTAGGTCGCTGGATTTGCAAGGTGGTGGTTGAATTTGGATAATTTATGGATTGAGATGGTGATTGAGAAAATTGTGATGTGTGACAATGTGTGGTTTGGTTGTGCGATTATGCAATGGTGCCTCTGTGATTGTGCAAAAAATGGTGAATTGATTTGTTTTAAGAAGTGATGAAAACATTTTTGGATGATTTGTGTTGATGAACAGTGAATTGAACTGTGAAAAATTTTTAGACAATCTATGCAGATGAACAATAAAAACTTTTTATGATTGTGGATCTTATTTCCAAGTTGAATGGTTTGTAAATTGATCCGTGTTGAGACTTGAGAGGTGATGACAGTTTTTTTGCTACAATTGGTGGAAGAGATTGGAGAGAGAATGTGATTTACTATTAGAGTTGGGAGGGAAGAGAAAAATAAATATTTCCATAAAATTAGAAATATAGTATCAAGGCCAATGTTGGTGTGTTTGAGAAAAGAGCAAGACTTAGAGGTACAGTACTTATGTGCTGTTTCTTAGGTTTTCTTTTTAAGATTTTGTCATGTGAATTTTTTTTCATGGAATGAAAGTGTATTTTTTAGTTAAATAGTCACATGGCTGAATCTTAAGAAGGGAATCTAAGGAACAGCACCTAAGGTATTATAACTTATAGTTTTGTCCTTGAGAAAAATAGCTAGTTAAAATAGAAAAAGTGAGTTTTATTATTATTTTTTAATAATTTAGCTAAACACCGTTGAGCCTAGTGTGAATACTCTGAGTGAGTGACTCAACAGCCATATTCAATCATGAATAACATGGATCCGTAATCAAGGGCAACAATGCAACATGTCCAATGCAAAGTTTTTAATCATTTTTAATCTGACTCAATGGACCCTAGGTCTATGTGTTTGCCAAATTAACATAATTGATTGTCGAAAGATTAATTTATATATATATATATATATATATTTATTGAATAGAGAATAAAATTAATCTTACATTTTTTGACTTTTAATTAAAAAAAAAAAAAAAAACTTACGTAGACCAAATTAGTAATTTGAAATAATCCTGAGATTTTCTTGAAGAATAGACATGAATGATCTGCTCAATTAATATATAATAGATCAAAGGAGGATAACTCAAAACATGTTAAGAGCCAAAATTTTTCCCAATAAAAAAAAAGGCTCTAACTTAATTAAAAAAAAAAAAGAAAAAGAAAAGAAAAGAAAGAAGAGAAATAAAGGCGGCTATGGCCTATCTGGAAAAAATGGGCAGTTTAGCCTTAATTTATGAATTATGTAGCCAAAAAGTACACTTTTCAAAATATATAGCAAAATCCCTTTATTTTGGAACTCGATATTACTGACGTTAAGTTCTTACTTGAACTCAACATTAGCTATGCATACTTTTAAGTGTTGCACAAAATTTAAAAATTTAAGTAATAAAATAGGCACATGCTAATTTGAGTTCCAAAACAGGAGTATTTTGCCACATAGTTTGAAAATGAACTATTTGACTACATACTTCAAAAACTAAGGCTAAACTGTCATTTTTTTGACTTATCCTAACCCAAACAATGTAGTTCAGTAAATCCAGATCTCTTCATTTGCCAAACACCCCGCTTATATACAAAATTAACCTTATCACCGTCAGGGATAGATAATAAACCCAATTCAATCGAACTTCCTTCCAAACACCGACTTCCTACGGCCCTTTCCCCTCGAAACCCGATTCAATTTTATTCCTTGCTTCTCTTTCCCACAAAAAAGTAAAATTCATTCGTATAACTGTGGCTTCAGCATTCTCAATTATCTTTACCTTGCTTGCTTTGCAACTCGAAGGTTAGTATATTTAATTTTAATATTATTTTCTGAATATGATCAGAATTAACACTATCTTACAATTTTAGTACTTATTATAGGTTTTTTCTTATTTCTTTCTAATATTTTTTATTATTATTAAAATTTCGGGTTTTTTTAGAGGTCCAAATTTCTGGACCAATTCGGCTATTTACCACTTTTCGCGGAAATTATTAGCAACATACCACTGTTTGCAAAATAAGCAGCAATATACCACTTTTTTGAAACTCGAGTTCATGAAACTTGAGTTTGATGTGTAAATTGAGTTTTAAACACTCGAGTCTCATAAAAAAACTTGTGCTGACGTGGATTTTTTTTGTTGAAAAAATGCCACATGGAACTTGATCTTGGTAAACTCAAGTTCCATGCAACACAATACTCAAGCTTACCAAGCTCTAGTTCTTTGTAAATACAAAACTCGAGCGTAATGCTCTTTTTTTTTTTTTTTTTTTTTTTTTTTTTTTTTTTCTTCTATGGTACTTGAGCTTACAAAGCTTGAGTTCCTTGTAATATGGAACTCGAGTTTGGAAAGCTCGAGTTCCTTATACTTTTTTTTCCCCGATAATCAACAAATAAAGAAGAACTTAAGTCTTACCACGTTTGGATATGTAAGTTCTTGAAAAAATCTTTCACATTCCTCTTAGAAACACTGCAAGTCAAGAACTTACATATCCAGACGTGGTAAGACGTAAGTTCTTCTTTATATCCCTTATCAATCATTTGACCATACAGTAATTTGGAACAAGATTGATAAAGTAACAATATGTAGTTTAAACTTCTTTCCGTGTGCCCATGGCTAAAAATGTAGTGAGATTTTTCTTTTACATGTTGTTCTAATTTCTCATTGTATTCTGAGAAGTTAGAAATTGATGAGTGTGTTAAAAATGAATGAATAAGGGGTATGAGTGGCCTAAAAATTAATATTTTGAAATTAAAATTTCTATATTTTACAATACTTCTATTTAAATAAATAAAAACATATGTTTGTGCGTTCAAATGAAAAAAATTACTTATCTTTTATGTTTATGTTTATTTGTTGATTATAGGGAAAAAAAAAGTATAAGGAACTTGAGCTTGCCAAACTCGAGTTCCATATTATAAGGAACTCGAGTTTGGTAAGATCGAGTACCATGGAAGGAAAAAAAAGAAAAAGAAAAAAAAAAAGAAAGAGCATTATGCTCGAGTTTTGTATTTACAACGAGCTTGGTAAGCTCGATTATTGTGTAGCATGGAACTTGAGTTTACCAAGATCGAGTTCCATGTGGCAATTTTTCAAAAAAAAAAAAAAAAATCCACGTCAACACAATATTTATTTATTTTTTTTATGAAACTCGAGTGTTTAAAACTTGATTTAAACAGCAAACTCGAGTTTCAAAAAGTGTTATATTGCTACTTATTTTGTAAATAGTGGTATGTTTCTAATAATTTCCGTGAAAAGTGGTAAATGGCCAATTTGGCCCAAATTTCTGAACAGGTGAAGTTTGGAAATTTTGAATTTTTTTTTTTTAAAATTTCACTCAACTGCTTCAATTTTTTTAATAAATAATTTGGATATGGAAATCATCTTAACATTTAATATTCTGAAAAATGGTTGTATGTTCCAATTGGTTCAATTATTTTTTTAATTGCTTCATAAAATGTTTATAAATAGCATAATTTGTTCTCATGTAAGTAATATTGTGATGCAAGTGCAGCATAGTGGTCTTTTTTTTTTTTTTTTTTTTTTTTTTGGGTTTGGAATTCTGTTTCCATTTTAAACTATTCAATCTTTGGTTGTATAGACAATTAGACACATTGTGGCCAAATAAGTGAAAGATACGAAGGACCAAAGGGCGCAACGTAATTCAGAATTTCTTAGGATTTGGAATTGGATTGGCTGGAAAGAGAGAGCTGTGAAGTGGGGCCAAACGTGACGCGGCGATTAGTCAATTTCCGGAAGCTCAAGGTTCAATGCATGGGGATATAGATATAATTATATAAATAAGGCATAGGATAATGCTCTGGCCGACGCCTTCCACTTTACGATTTTTGTTTTCAATAACAGTAAGTGCTGACGCAACCAAATTCACATCTGAATGTATTTTTTTTTTTTTTTTTTTTGCTTGACATTTGAATGTGATAGGGATAATAATAGATAATGTTAAAATTATTACTCTAATTTTAACTACTTGTCAATATATATATATATATATATATATAACCGAAGCTCTTGACCTCTCCACAATTTTTCACGTCAGCATTACTTAAATAAATATAATACTAATTAATTAATCTATCTATATATATATATATATATATATATAAAACTCGTGTTTGGATTCAATTAAGTAGACTAAAATATTAAAGAGACTCACGTTAGGATTAAAACACAAAAAAGAATCACGTAAGGATTCAAAAGAGAAGAGAGAAAGACTCATGTTATAACTCCTCTCTTCCCACCTCAAAACCCTAGCAACCTTACCCCTATGGGGAGGGGCAGTTGGTTGGAGGATGGTCCCTTCACCCACCACCCACGTACATTAGCTATGCATCCATTAGTCCTTGCGAAGAGTCATAGACCACCTGTCTCCATATAAAATTATAAATAGATGGAGATGCCATGCACTCTTTCTGTAGCAAAAGGGGAAAACCAAAGAGACATCAGAAAGAGCAGATGAATCCGTTCATTCCTCACTCAGACTTAGAGTCGTTGAGATGGACGGCCACATGCTGGGCAATCTTCATTCCGAAAGCGACACGTTATGTAAGTTAGGTCAATAATTGTTAAAAAAACCACTTCAATAACTGTGAAATAAAAAATTGTATTACTAGATTAATTTTAAGACGTCATACTTTGCATCAAATTCAGGAAAGAAAAAAAAAAAAAAAACGAAATAGATTTTAACTTATAAAGTTCAGTTTTTATAAGGTTAGTTTTGTTTATTGATCAAACATAGTAGTACATTGTTTAGTACTTAATAGTTATATAATCAATTTCCAAGTTAGTGTTCAAGAATTAAACCAAAATTCTAACTATGCAATCATAAAAATACTATTATTGGTGTGAATTTTATGGAGTTGCAGTGTTTAAGATTTAAACCAAAATTCTTTTAAATTATTTATAATATTTTTTACTCAGTAAATTTTCTATCTCTTTAATTTTAGTATATTGTGTTTCTTGAGCTATAAATAGATTTTTTTTTTAATATTTTAAATTTTATGGGATATAAAGAGATCTTTGATTTTGTGAAATAGTTTATACTCTCCTTCTTTGATATGATTTACTCACTATCTTTGGCACTTGCTATTGGCAATTACTCAAGCCACTCTTATGGACCAAATTAAATAATTCTCCAATCACCATCATTGATAAATGAGAAATCAAATCAAGGTTATAGTTTTTCTATTTGGTCCAAAAAATTATTTGCTTATTTGTTTTTTTTTTTTTTTTAAAGCAGAAAAGAAAGTATGATATTGGTTTCTAGGGTTTTCGTTCGTGATCTGATTCCATTAATCTAGGAAAAAAATTACATTACTTATCAAAAAAAAATTTAGGAAAAATCTCTGATTATATTTTTTCTCAATAAGTATTAAAAAATTTCTATTGTCCATGAAATTGCTATTGTCTATTAAAAAATTGCACCTGTAGATCAATATTTATATTTCTTAACTTGGCATTTTGCACCTATGGCTGAATTTTGTGTGGATCTTTGGAAGCTCAAAAATCTTTTCTTTCATTCAACATGGTTTTTCATTGAGTAATTTCTCTCTCTTACTCCTCTTGATGAGTTTTGTATTCAACTAGAAGAAAGATTTTTTGCTTTGAAGGTCATGAAGCACCTGTCTCATTTTATTTGTCCTCACCACAAGGAAAACATTCAGGTAAGACACATAATCTATTTTAAAGTTTGAATAGAAAAAACCATATCATACAAGTGCAAGAGATAAATTTTTAAGGGATGAGCTTGATTGTTTCTTATTGTCAAATAAATCATTTTACTGCAATACCGATAATTGTTTAAGAAATCTGATATGTTCATATTGCTATAGAATAGAGAATGGTAGAAGCCAACTTTATTAGAACTACTTAAATTGAGTTGAGTTAGTTGACTTAATGCCATACAATTGCAAAGTATTGCATGAAAGATAATGGAATTAATTGTTGTAATTTTTATTTTCTTTCCATGTTTTGAATTTTCTCTATATTATTTTTACAACTGAGTAAAGATTGAGAAAGTGATATTATTACTCTAATTTGAAGTTTAATGCGTCCTCCTCAAGTCATGGTCTTTATTTATATATTCATGGTTGGTTTTTATTTATATATTTGCAGTTTATATTTTTAACCGTTGCTGAGAAATTAAGGCTTAGTTGCACAATATGTGTAAATTCTAATGACAGAATAAGCCCATATTTTTGGGATTAATAGTTTATAAATCCTTTGCATGACAACAATGAGATTTGTATAGCCAATCATGTTTTTCAGAAGGCTACTTTAAATAGTGAGTTAATGCGTTTCTTACATTTGGGTATTAGTTAGAATTTTTTTTTTCAAATGAGTGTACCAATAAAAGTGAATGTGTATAAATTTTGTTTAACTATCCCGTGCATCGCACGGGATGACGACTAGTTTATATATAAAACAAAGGTTTAACTACTTTAAAATCTTCAAAACTAATACGGTAATTTATGTGATAATGCTTGGTGGACTTCAACTATAATAAATGAATATTTAAAATATATTTTGGTGATTGGTAATACATCAATTTGTAAACTCGATGTAATCAAGGACGGCTCTGTTTTGGTGAAAATAATTTTACTTTCCTATAGACACCCCATTTTGCAGTTGTTGAGGGCCATTTGTGAGAAAGAAAGCCCAATAACAAGGGCAACAAAGAATTGACAAAGTAGACAGCAAAACCATTAGTCCAAGCAGCAGGAATAATGGATCATAGGCCCAAGAAATAAACAAATGGGTTTTGAAGAGGCAAGTGGGATCAAAGAAGCCCGGAAAGAAAGAAATAACATCCTATGGGCAGTGTATGAGGTAGAAAAGCGAGAAAGGGCCGCCGCAGGCCCAAGGTAATGCAAACTAAGAAAGTAAGGGATTTATGGTAGGCCTATAAACCCCAAGGATGAGAATAAGGTTATTGGGCCAGGGAAGCCCAATGAATTTAGTAAAAAGCCCATGGGAGTGTGGAATTAGCAAATGGGCCGAGGAAGCCCAAAGAAAGCAAACGGGCCAAGGATGCCCAAAGGGACATAGGAGCCTCTAAGTAAAAGCAAAAAAGCGGCCACGCCAAGCCACTGAGAGAAGGAATAAATGGCTGGCCCAAAAGAGGCCCAACAAGATTAAGTTATTACGGCAGGAATAACAGTACAACGTTGCAAGAAATAAAGAAAACCAAGGAGTGGGCCAAAGAAATGTAAGGCCCATCATCAGACAAAGCCCAGCTCTTGAATGAAGCGGGAAAACAAAGAAAAGCCCACATAAGAGGTCAAAAAACACGGACGGCGAGCCTCCAGACCACGGCAGACAAATGGGCTGCAGGCAAGTTTTGGACACATATGGAATGAAGGCACGCGCAAGGCCCAGGCACCACCAGCCTGTACCCAGCCAATATAGAGCATGGTGAGGTCGGGGAGTCAGAGGATCAGAGGGCATGGTTTGGTGGTGGGGAGAGGGGAAAAATCTATTTTTATGGTTCCGGCTCAGGCTTTTTCGGGGAGGTGTCCTGCTAGGATGGCTTGCTACCCAAAAGAGGCAAGCTGAGTTGAAACCATTAGGTGAATGCCATAAGGGATAGGGAGAGAGAAATAACCCAGACCGTGGCAGGAAAGGGTGCCACAGCAGACTAGCAAACAAAATACTCTTCCTTGTCTGGCGATGGGAGGGCGACACACAGACGGCACAGTGATGGTCGGCCAGTACACCCATACTAGACAAAGGGAATTAAGGGTTAAAACAGTAAAATCGGGTCACAGTAGGCACTACAAAAGGAGGGTCTTGCTGTGAACAGGAAACAAGACGAACGGAACTTAGAGAAGGAAATAGAAAACTTAAAAGAAATAGAAAAGGAAAACATAGTGAGAAGAAAGAAAGAAATAGTGAGAGTTAGAAAGGTGGGCATGCACCGGTAGATTAATCCCTTCTCTCCCTCATGAAATCCGGCCCTCTGTAAGAAAAAACTTGAAAGTACCTACGTAGAAAACCACTCAGGCCCGTTTCCCTTAAGGCTGTTAACCTCTATGGCAGGCTTCTTTCCTGAGAGATTGACTGCTTTGAGGAGGGACGTTCCCCCCTTTGTGGTTCTGCTCCTGCGAACATTTGATTGACTTGTGACCCGTGAACATTTGATGTTTCTCTGTTATTTTTTATTTTTTATTTTCCTTCTCTTCCATAAAAGGAAAACAAATAGTGTTGTTATTATAATTGATGTTAAGAGCTATTTGGTCATTTCCCCCATTTAAGTGGCAAGATATTTCCTGTTTATTCTATTATTATTATGTCTGCCCGCCACAATTTGTTTGAAATAGTTCCGCTTGCCGTGAACATGTTTTTGGCAGACTTGGCTTAGTTTGCGCACAAGCCGGACCACCTTAAGTTGAAGCTGAACCGGTCCCAACTCTCTTATCCAGAAAAAAACTTGAGCTTAGTGCAACAGGAGACCCAATACCACTAGCACAACCCACCCCCTTATAATTGGTGACTTTACTGGGGAGTTGGGAAGCAGATAGAGGCAAAAGGAAAAAAGAAAACAGAGCCCCTCGCAAACAATGCCACCAAAGTCCAGGACGACACGGAATATGAGTGTTGTACCCTCGCAAGCCGAATCTAGGCCAACAACGCCTAACCAACAGCAACTTAACCAAACGGAAGGTGCCAACAGAACGGGGGTTGATCCTCAGCCTCAGAAAAGAGTCCCCGCGGACAATGTCAACACTTTCATTGAAGTATTGCAATCACTGCAGCAGTCACATCAACAAATGATGGAAGAGATCCGTTAATTGAAAGCAGACAAAACAAAGGAAAAAGGCAGCCAACATGACCCAGATTATGTGGCAGACAGAGAGGATACACTGGCAGGAGGTGTCCCACGAAATGCTGAATAGCATTTCATTACTATGGCTGAAGTAGCGACTCTCCTAGAGCAAGAGAGAGCCAGAACACCAAAGGAGAGGTTTTACGCACGAAGTCCTCCTTACCCTCTAAAGGTACTCAGCAAACCATACCCCGAGAGGTATGAGCCAAGGGCCTTTGCACAATACGATGGCAGGAAGGGAAGTGCAGTAGAGCACGTGAGCAAATTTATTGATACCCTTGGCCCTTACGCAGCAGACGAAGACTTATGTCTGCGGGAGTTTTCAAAGTCACTGTGTGATCGGGCATACACCTGGTACATTGGCTTAAAACCAGGATCGATCCCAACTTGGGATGACATGGTGGATGTATTTTGCACTAAGTACTTCCACGGAGAGGAAATAGTAACGCTCGCAACTCTGCAAGCGATCAAGCAAAGGAATGGCGAGGATTTGATGGAATACATCAAACGGTTTAGGGATATAGCACTTGACTGCTACGACCACTGTGAAGAAAAGACATTAGTGGAAATGTGCATGACTAACATGATTCAGGAATTCAGAGCTGTCCTAGAAAATCTAGAAATTTCCTAGTTCGCATAGCTATTGCAGAAAGCTAGAAAGACAGCTCGATCTGTAAAACCCAGTTCAGACAAAAAAAATGCCCTGCAAGCTATGGCAGTGTCCACTGGAGAGCGAAGAAGGAAAATAGAGGGAAGGGAGTATGATACGCCCCCACCCTTACCATGTACTCCTAAGGAGCTAGATGTACTACTTGACAAGTGGATAGTGAACAGGATCTTTAAACCCAACCAGGTTTCCAGAGAGAGCCCACGGGGGAAGAAATGAGAGATCTTCGCTTCTACCGCCTGCACAACTATGTACAACATCCCACCGCAGAATGCTGGGTGCTTCGCAGGTTGGTGCACCGCAGGATTAAATAAGGCACATTGGAGCTAACTCAGCAGGAAGTCCAAAGAAACCCACTCCCAAACCACAAGGGAAAAGGTGTAGCAGCAGTAGTAATATGCGCAGACCCGGGAGAAGACGAGGAAGAAAACTTGGCCCTGCCTGCCGCGGCGATTACCACTTTACAGCAGAGTGCCAAGTTCAAAAATCTATTTGACTAGTTGGGGCTTACAGCAAAAGAAAGGAAAATAGCCACGGAGGCTTTGGTAAGTATCGCCTCTAGGGCAGGGGTGGAGTGCCTGTCAGCAGAAATGCCAGAAGATAAAGCCCTCCTACAGGAATCAACAGAAATCACGTTCAACAGTGAGGATATGGAGGTGGGACACCCGGATCACAAGAGGCCTCTCTATTTAGCAGCATCTATAGATCAAATCCCCATCAAGAGGGCCTTGGTGGATACAGGTACTTCCATAAACCTCATTCCATTGAGCACCTTGCAAGCAGTAGGAATTTCTGAAAGAAAGATCCAAGGATGCCCGATGGAAGTAACGGGGTTCGGCGGAAGAAGTGAGTACACCGCAGGCCACATTCAGTTGCGGTGGAAAGTAGGCCCTATAGCTTCTTTAGCTCGTTTCCACGTGGTCAGAATGAAAGTATCCTACCATGTGCTTTTGGGAAGGCCCTGGTTACACAAACACCGACTGGTCCCATCCACTTACCACCAATGTGTGAAAGGAAGATTGAATGACAGAATGATACGCATAGCTGCAAACCCTTCGCCGTTCGAGCAGGCAGAAGCCCACTTGGTGGAAACCATGTTTTATGACCAATGGGCTCCATCTAGGGAAAACTCGATTTCAAAGCCACGAGGTTCCTTCGTGCCTAGGTGGGAAGATGTCCAAGACGACCTAGAACCCGATTTAAGAGAACTACTGGCGCGAAAGAAGAAAAGAAAAGAAGCGCCTGCCACAGAGCTAAACGAAACACCTCAGTGCATTAGAGTCCGAGGCCTTGATGGCAGGATTGTGTATAAGTTATGAAGGTGCGTGGGGTCTACGGGTGAGATGCAAGTGGGTCCCACCCAAAAAGGGCAACACGAGAGTTTGGCGTGTTGCGTCGTTGAAGAAAGTTTGGGAAAAGAAGAAGAGAAGGATGAGGCAGTTACGGTAGAAAAGGACACCTAGGTTATGGCAGAGGAAGAGTTGGAAGAAGTTGACTTAGGGTCTGATTCACGAGAACCAAAACCGATCTCAATTAGTGCAAGCCTGACAGAAAAGGAGAAGTCAGAACTCATACTGTTGTTGAAAGAATTCAAAGACATTTTTGCTTGGGACTACAGTGAAATGCCAGGGCTGGATCCCAGGCTAGTTGCGCATACATTAAATGTGGACCCAGAGGCCAAGCAGGTGGCCCAGCCTGCCAAGATATTTCACACAGAAATAGAGGGGCAGATAGTCAAAGAGGTGCAGAAGTTGCTGGCCGCAGGATTCATCAAGCCTATCCAGCATCCTCGCTGGCTATCCAACATAGTACTAGTGAAGAAGAAGAACAGCCAGATAAGATGCTGTGTAGATTTCAGAAATCTCAACAAAGCTTGTCCAAAGGACGAATTCCCATTGCCAAACATGGATTTACTAATAGATTCCGCAGCAGGAAGCGCCATGTTTTCATTCATGGATGGTTTCAGCGGATACAACCAGATCAGAATGGTACCAAAGGATGCAGAGAAAACTACTTTCAGAACACCCATGGGCAATTTTTACTACACTGTGATGCCCTTCGGGTTAAAAAATGCAGGCGCAACTTACCAACGAGCAATGACGGCCATATTTCAAGATATGATGCATTAGGAGCTAGAAGACTATGTGGATGACATAGTGGTTAAGTCAAAGAGGAGAGAAGAGCATTTTTGTGTGTTAAAAAGGGTATTCGAAAGATGCAGAGCTTTTAAGTTAAGAATGAATCCCCTCAAGTGCGCATTTGGGGTGTCCTCTAGGAAATTCCTAGGTTTCCTAGTTCACAGCAGGGGCATAGACGTGGATCCGGCCAAAGCCACGACCATAGCAACTATGAGACCTCCGGCCACAGTAAAAGAGTTGAAGAGCTTCTTAGGAAAAGTCTCCTATATCCGGAGATTCATCCCTAGATTGGCATCAATTACCTCTGCCTTCACCAAGTTGCTAAAAAAGGGGCAAAGTTTTGAGTGGGGGGAAGCGCAGCAGACGACCTTCAAAAGGCTACAGCAGATAATGATGAACCTCCCCATGATGCAGGCCCCTATTCATAAGAGACCACTGCTACTCTATTTGGCCACCAACTCGTATGCCATCGGCGCACTAATCACTCAAGAAGATGGAGGTGGTATTGAGCAGCCAATATACTACATCAGCCGCACCTTAAAAGATGCAGAAACTCGTTACCCAAGGGCAGAGAGAGCGTGCCTGGCCATTGTATACGCTTCGCAGAGGTTGCATCACTATTTCTTGGCCTACGAAATGTGGCTGATGACTAAGTCCTATGCCATTAAAGCTCTGTTACAACAGCCGATCCTCTTTGGCAGGATATCCCAGTGGTTGCTACAATTATCACAATACGACTTAAGAATGGGGACACCTAGGGTAGTGAAAAGTCAGGCTATAGCAAATTTATTGACATAGTTTGCAGGAGAGGAAGAATTCCCATTGGACGATGAAGTTCCAGGGGAAGTAGCCATGGTAGAAGAAGTCAGAGAACAGTGGGTAATGAAATTCGATGGGTCTTCTACTACCCATTTCGGTGGGGTAGGAGTAGTTTCGTATCATGAAGAAGACAAGGTAGTGGCGCTGTCATTTAAGCTGGAATTCCCCTATTCAAATAACACGGCCGAGTACGAAGCCTACCTAACCGGGCTTGCCACGGCTCTCGAAATGGGAGTCAAACATTTGAAAGTATTGGGAGATTCGAACTTGGTTGTTTGCCAGGCCAAGGGAAGCTTTTCCTTAAAGAAGCCAAGCCTAGCCCAATAACAAGGGCAATAAAGAATTGACAAAGTAAACAGCAAAACCATTAGCCCAAGCGGTAGGAATAATGGATCACAGGCCCAAGAAATAAACAAATGGGTCTTGAAGAGGCAAGTGGGCTCAAAGAAGCCTGGAAAGAAAGAAATAGCATCCCATGGGCAGTGTATGAGGTAGAAAAGCGAGAAAGGGCTGTCGTAGGCCCAAGGTAATGCAAACTAAGAAAGTAAGGGATTTATGGTAGGCCCATAAACCCCAAGGATGAGAATAAGGTTATTGGGTCAGGGAAGCCCAATGAAGTTAGTAAAAAGCCCATGGAAGTGTGGAATTAGCAAATGGGCCGAGGAAGCCCAAAGAAAGCAAACGGGCTAAGGATGCCCAAAGGGACATAGGAGCCCATAAGTAAAAGCAAAACAGCGGTCACGCCAAGCCACTGAGAGAAGGAATAAACGGCTGGCCCAAAAGAGGTCCAGCAGGATTAAGTTATTACGACAGGAATAACAGTACAACGTTGCAAGAAATAAAGAAAACCAAGGAGTGGGCCAAACAAATGTAAGACCCATCATCAGACAAAGCCCAACTCTTGAATGAAGTGGGAAAACAAAGAAAAGGCCACATAAGAGGTCAAAAAACACAAACGGTGAGCTTCCAGACCACGGCAGACGAATGGGCAGCAGGCAAGTTTTGGACACATATGGAATGAAGGCACGCGCAAGGCCTAGACACCACCAGCCTGTACCTAGCCAATACAGAGCATGGTGAGGTCGGGAGGGGGGGGGGGGGTCAGAGGATCATGGGGCATGGGTTGGTGGTGGGGAGAGGGGAAAAATCTATTTTTATGGTTCTGACTCAGGCTCTTTCGGGGAGGTGTCTTGCTGAGATGGCTTGCTACCCAAAAGAGGCAAGCTGAGTTGGAACCATTAGGTGCATGCCATGAGGGATAGGGAGAGAGAAATAACCTAGACCGTGGCAGGAAAGGGTGCCACGACAGACTAGCAAACAAAATACTCTTCCTTGTTTGGCGATGGGAGGGCGACACACAGACGGCACAGTGATGGTCGGCTAGTACACCTAGACCAGACAAAGGAAATTAAGAGTTAAAACAATAAAATCGGGTCACGGCAGACACTATAAAAGGAGGGTCTTGCCGTGAACAAGAAACAGGACGAATGGAACTTAGAGAAGGAAATAGAAAACTTAAAAGAAATAGAAAAGGAAAACATAGTGAGAAGAAAGAAAGAAATAGTGAGAGTTAGAAAGGTGGGTATGCATCGGTAGATTAGTCCCTTCTCTCCCTCATGAAATTCGGCTCTTTGTAAGAAAAAACTTGAAAGTATCTACGTAGAAAACCACTCAGGCCCGTTTCCCTCAGGGCTGTTAATCTCTACGACAGAATTCTTTCCTGAGAGATTGACTGCTTTGAGGAGGGACGTTCTCCCCTTTGTGGTTCTGCTCTTGCGGATTGAATTTCCGGTCAAACTCCTCCAGTATTCCGATTGACCCGTGAACATTTGATGTTTCTCTGTTATTTTTTTTTTCTCTTCCATAAAAGGAAAACAAATAGTGTTGTTATTATAATTGATGTTAAGGGCTATTTGGTCATTTCCCCCATTTAAGTGGCTTGATATTTCCTGTTTATTCTATTATTATTATGTCTGCCTGCCACAATTTGTCTGAAACAGTTCCGCCTGCTGTGAACATGTCTTTGGCAGACTTGGCTTAGTTTGTGCACAAGCCGGACTACCTTAAGTTGAAGCTGGACCGGTCCCGACTCTCTTATCCAGAAAAAACTTGGGCTTAGTGCAGCAGGAGGCCCAATACCACTAGCATAGCCCACCCCCTTATAGCGGTCACTCACAATACCTTTAAAAATTAATTTTAAATTAATATGAGTTCTTCTAAAAAAAAAAATTAATGTGTTGTTGAACACCCCAGAATAGTAAAAAAAAAAAAAAAAAAAAAAACTTGACCACCCTAAAACAAACTTTGAACACTCTAAACAAAAATTTGAACTCATTCAAAATAAAATTTAACCTCTCCAAAATTTTGGTCTGTTGAACTTGAAGGTTAATTTTAGTAATTTGCATTGAAACAACAAATTTAGGTCAATAGTTCAATTGTCAAACTGCAATTTTATCAAAGTTTAATTGTGATTTTTAAAATTGTGTTTTCAAAAGGCATATTTTAAAATTGCGATTTATTTTTATAAAAAAAAAAACACACATTTTTCAAATATCTAGTCTATTAGTACTTGCTTTAGTCTTTAACTGAACTAGTTTGTAACCCCATGCATATGCATGGATACACATACACTTAAAAGTATACAACAAGATGCATAATATAATTCTTATATATATAATTTAAATACTATTGATAGTCATTTTTGTATTTTGTTAACTCATTAAAAATTTTTGTAAGGATATTATTAGGTATAAAATATAAATTGTCCATGTTGCTTTTTTTTTTTTTTTTTTTTTTTTTTTTTTTTTTTTTTTTTTTTTTTTTTTTACAATTCATTTATTCTAGACTCTTTGGTTTTTGTACTTAATAACTCATTTGGATGAATATTTACAACATGGTCCCACGTTTGATTCTAAAATTAAGAAATAAAACTCTTTAAGAATAAATATTCAGGACACATGGCGCAAAATTGAAAATCTAATTTGGAATTCTCATTTGAGTTTCTCTTAGCTTTACCTATTATTATATATGTATAGATTTGTTGAATTTATGTAATTCATTTTGTACATACATATATGCACTAAAAATAATGTCTGAATACTTTATTGAATATAATTAATGTCATGGTTAAGAATCTTTCTCAAAAAAAAAAAAATGTCATGGTTAAGAAAATCACTTGTATTGCAAGATTAATCTTCTAAGCGAATTCATATTAACTTGAATAATCTTCTTTCAGATCTTAGGATATAAGAAAATGTCTCATATTTTCATCTTGATGATTAGGATGAAATAAGAAGAGTATATTTACAAATAGGTTCTTGCGTACCTTTTAGCCATGATTTCCCAACCAAAAAAAAAATAAAAATAGTGGAGCATTGCATCTATTTAATCTTGATTGGTTTAAAGAATACAAAAATTGGTTGGAACAAATTTTGTTTTTATTGTTATTTATTTAAATAAGATGTTGATAATTGAATAGGAGATTAGTAGAAGTAGATGAACGATTGATTGGTTATGCATATTGAAAAAGATGTAATTGATAACATTGATAATGAAACTATTACACAATGATTTCAAAATATGAAAACTGTAAAATGAAAAATTTTATACTTTATGTATTTACGTGTTTTTTTTTTTTTTTTTTTTGTGATGTCAATATATTCATATTTTATTTTTATTAATTTTAAAAAAATTTTAAGTTCAAGATTCTTAGAAGCATCTAATACATTTTAGTTAACAATAACAAAGAATGACGAAAAGAGGAGGCTATCTTTCTTGTGCAAGAAAAATAAAATTTGCAACTTTTGAGAATGGGCACTTGTGCAAGGTTAGGGATGAATTAATTAGGAGAGAGAAAGAAAGTAGAAAAGAAAATAATATAATATTCTATTAAATTAATTATGTTAGCTAATATGAAAAGCAATTAATTTTAAAGATGACATTGATTATAATGATTTTCTAACCATTAGATTTCTTAGAAATCTACGGTATATAAAAGGTGTAACTCTTGTAGAGTTACACTAGAATTACATCAGGTGTAACTTAAACCCATTTCATATATATACATATCAAATTATTTAAGCTTGCAGATTTTTTTTTTCTTGATCTCGTTAAGAGAATTAGAAATATTTTCACTGAGTTAGGTCATTATTGGATGAACGAGGGGTGAGAAAGTAAGGTTTTTTTTTTAAACAAACACACATAAGAGAGAGGAGAGAGAAAGTAAGTTTTGAGTCTTGATGGAGTACTTAATAAATAAATGAACACAGGTACAAATTTTTTAGAGACAGGGGAAGATTGCTAGGTATAGGTGGCATTGAACAAGAAAAATATAGTTCACCTACGGATACAACAATTCTTACTCCCAATTTTATAATTTATTGACTTGTGAGATTGTAAGTGAAAAACATAAAGTGGTGGGTCACACAAGACAGAAAATGTTGATCATTCACAATTATACAAATCAACAAATTATAAAATTAGGTATGATTAGTTATATCACTAGAATTATTCATAAAAAAAAAATCATTTGGATCACAAATTCAAAAATCAAATAATGTGATTGGAATCAAACTACTTTATTGCAATTTACATTATATATACACACAAAATTTCTTAGTGTGCGTATGGGTAGAGATGAAAAATTAAAATTATTTCACTATTCAGCTTATTTTTGCTACTATTTATGGGCTCCACTACATTTTTTGGCACTATTCATGGCCTCACTATACTATTTCAACTAACTTTTACCTTTACTACAGTACTTTCAGTAATAATTTTTTAGTTTCAGAAAATAAGCGGTATCCAAACATACCCTTAGTGGGAGAAGAAACAACTCAGAACTTAGTAAGGACTACCCTAAACTATTCAAAGCACCAAAAATTAACACGTGTTTCAGATGCATATAGGATACAGCTCCAAGCTTGCCTTATTTTTCCATCAATTCTTCTTCCATGAATGAATCAGCATTGAACCATGCAGCTAGCGTTTTAAGTGCATGGACTTAATCAACCATATTGCAGATAATAGTAAGAAAATGAGAAGCAAGCTAACATAAATAAAAGGAAAAGAAAAGCAAAAAGGATTCGGGACTATGACTGTCAACGAAGCAAAATAGCAAAAAGAGAGGAAGAAAAGGGCTATGCGGAGTATATCATAATCGAATGGAATGAGAAGAAGAATTGTTACGTATCAGAACAGAAATGTCACAGAATTTGAAGCCAAGAACAACCAAAAAGGAAGAAGCCAATGTGAGTCCCTGCAATCTTTTCAAGAAGAGGAGCACTTTTGTTGAAACTTCGGTTGGGTTTCATGTATATTGGAGTCTTCTTGCCAACTAAAAACACATTACATATACATAGAACAACTTAGAACTCAGGGAAGGACTACCCTAAAACCATTCAAAGCACTAGAAATCAACATACATGTTTCAAATGCATAAAGCTCCAAGAGTCTACAAGCTTGGCTTATTTTTGATTAATTGCAAAGGAATTTTATTGAGAAGGAAACAGATCAATTACAAAATATTGGCTTGCTCCAACAATACGACATTAAAAAAAGATTGAGGAGCAGAATTTAAACCAAAGCAGTTAGTCTGTTACATAGTGACCAAGATGCTAAGGTGTGGGCCGCAACATTAGCTTCTCTAAGAATCCAACTAAATCTACAGTTTGATGTTTATTTTTCCACCAATTCTTCTTCCATGAATGAATCAGCATTGAATCATGTAGCTAGAAATTAAAAGCACCAGAAATTAACACACATGTTTCAGATGCATACAGGATACAGCTCCAAACCTCCAAGCTTGGCTTATTTTTCCATCCATTCTTCTTCCATGAATGAGTCATCATTGAATCATGTAGCGTTTTAAGAGTCAGGACTTAATCAACCATATTGCAGTTAATAAGAAAATGAGAAGCAGGCTAACATAAATAAAAGGAAAACAAGACCAAATAGGATTTGGGACTATGACTGTCAATGAAGCAAAATAGCAAAAAGAGAGGAAGAAAAAGGCTATGCGGAGTATATCATACTCAAATGGAATGAGAAGAAGAATTGTTACGTATGAGAACATAAATGTCACAGAATTTGAAGCTAAGAACAACCAAAAAGGAAGAAGCCTAAGGACAATGGGAGTCCCTGCAATCTTTTCGGGAAGAGTAGCATTTTCGTTGAAACGACTTAGGTTGGGTTTCATGGCATTGGACCGATGGGTATGGGTTCCATTTCTACTGGAGTCTTCTTGCCAAATTCCCCCAGGAAGGTTGAGTACTCCTTCATAGGTCACTGTTATAAGTAGTGTACTAACCACCAGAAGTGCATTGCGCTTGTCCTCTGATATCATCCTCCATTCACGAGAGCGGCGTATTAGTGATTCCTCAAGAGATACTATGGAACGTAGGTAACGTGAATAATTATAATCAATAAGAGATGAATTAGCAAACAAAGCTCCAGCATGCTGTAGCATAACCCTGTTCTCGTTGTTGTTTTCTACTTGTGTTTGTTCTGCCAAGATGTCCCCTGCTGTATGACCCTTTAAATTCTTCGCGTTTATATCAACACCAGATTTTAATAACAACCTCACAGCGTGCATAATTTGATCAATGTTAATTAGTCGAGCCTTGAACCTGTCCCTTAATTATGATAAACCAAATGTGCATAATTAAGCTTCTTTTTTGAAATAAAAAATTAAAATTATGATTAAAGAAGGAAACAAAGATCATGATGTTTCAATTACTAACATTTCACAAAGCCAGTGAATCATAAAAAGATAGTGGATTTTTGGCATGTTTTAAACATTTAGTTCTTAACTATATGATCATGCATGCAGTTGGGCAGTAGGATTCTTTTTAATATTTCATGATTCAAATTAAATGTTGCTAATTTAAATGTGTACAAACTATCATGTCGTTTGAAATTTTAAATGACGCAGTAGTCTGTACATTATTTGATATAAAAAATAAAATCATAATCATGAAATGAATTCTCTTCATTCCTAGCGAAATGAAGAAGATCATATTCCTTGATGTCACAACACAAGCTTTATGATGTTTCTTTAGTATGTACATAATTGAGGAATGGAGATAGCTTACCTCAGGTTGATTCTTAATTATTGCAATGTGCAACACAGTGTTGCCTTCCTCGTTCTTCCAATTCAAGATTTTCCTCTCCCAAAATATGGAATTCTTAGACCTTTTCTGTCTAATCCATTCCACCAAGAATTTTAAAGCCTCCAAGTTATCATATTTTAAAACTATATGCAAAACAGTCTCATTTCGAGTTGTCATATCTTCAATAGAATCGGGACAGACTGATAGAAATTCAGCCAATAGATCAAGTTGATCATCTACTGCTACTGCATAATGCAAAGGAGTGATACCCTCTCTTCCTTTGATACGGACATGGTCTCCATCGACTTGTAGAAGCCGACTCACCATTTCGGTATGCTTATATAGTAATGCAAGGTGAATGGGGCTAAACCCTTCTAGATTTGGCTTTCTAGCAAAACACGGTTTTAATCTCATCATTTCCATGACAAAACGTATGTGCCCATCACACACAGCTATGTGTAAAGGAGTATCAGAAAAAGGAAAATGATCAATGTGGTCCAAAAGATATGCATCCTCTTGAATCAACATGTACAGTGTGTCAACATCACCACATTGAGCAACTTGTTTCAGCCTCTCAATTCTCTCACCCATCCTAGAGAACGTGAATATAGATATAAAGGTAGGGATTTCCTCAATAGTATAACTTTAGAGAGTGGAAATTAATGGTTATGGGCTATAGCAGCTAGCTGGAGTGAAGAAAATGGAGTAATTGAGGAGATTAATGTAACCTGCTAGAGCTAACACCGTCTCTTTTTATAGCGCTTGAAGACTTGAGGAAAATGATCACGTATGGCTGCAGAGTCATCTAAGAAGGATTAAGGAACCTACCTTCCCAACCTTAGTTTCTATTTCTGGGAAATAAAGTAGTTGATGTATCTAGAATAAGAGACGTCTTAAAGTCAAATTTGTTATACCTGGCAACTCCTTTGCAGAATCTGGCTTTGACTTTTTTGCCAACTTTGAATAATCAGCCGTTTTGATCTTTATGTTTGTTTGGGAACAATTTATCTATTTTTTTTTTTTTATCAAAAATTTGTTGCTGAAAGTATCATAGATAAAAGAAAAAAAATTAAATGAAGTAAATAAGTGATTCATGTGGAACTCGTAAATAATAGGAAAAATAAGCAAAAGTTAAATAAAATAAGTATGTGACTTTAGGACCCGCAAATAGTAGAAAACATAAACAATAAATTGGCTTATAATTCAATCCTAATAGGCACCGTTCTATGACTTTTTTTTAATTGACATGAACAACATAGAGTTCAAGTTGCCAAATTTTTTCTAATTGATTAAAAAAAACCAAAAAAAAATTTGCAACTATATTAAAACTCTCTTACCTTGTGGTATAGAGAGAGGTTTTTTTTTTTTTTGGGGGTGTATTTAGGGTTTTTATTTTATTTTATATATATGTGATTTTTACGCTATTTTTTAATCTCTTTCTTTTTATTAATTAAACATCTCTTAAATGTTACTTGTGGACTTGGAGCATCTCCAATGGCTTCCTTAAAACCAATTTTAGAGAGAAAACACCCCCAAAACCCACTCCAACAACTTTTCCATCTCCATTTTTTAGATTAGAATTGCTACAGTGCTTCTCTACGAGTAGAGAACACTATAGCGATTACTGTTCACACTTCAAATGTTTTTTTCTATTATAATATTCAGCTATTAAATAAAAAATATTGAAATATGTGTAGTTGTTAAAAAAAGAATAAATAAAAAATAAAAAATGAATGAAGAAATAATATTTAAATGAGATGGAGAAAAGGATAAAGAATCTGTTGGAAAGTGTATTTGAAAAAGTAGGTAGGTAAAAACTAAATATCACTATTCACTGTTCAAACAGTACAAAAATTTAGATAAGCTGCTGGAGATGCTCTTAGGCTTAAAATAAAATCACATAAATCTTTATATTGTGTATTCTATCTATTGACATAAACCTTCTACCATTCACTACCCTCACAACAAATTTCTGCTTATGTTATCTCAAGATTCTCAACAAAACAAAACAAATTCACTCTTGTGCAACGTTATCTTAACAAAATTTGGCTGCACTCAATCCAAAAACCTTAGAGAAATTGAAGTCAAGGTAGTTGATCGAGCATCGTCACTCAATTAACATGACAGGGATTCGAGTCCCAATGTAGATTTAGAAAAGTAATTAAAATACAATAATAAAAATTATTATTACGTATCAAGTTTTTTTTTTTTTTTTTTAGAAGGATCTTATTAAGTTAAAAAAAATATCAACACATATTTTTTAGTCACATGACATATTTAATAGTTATGTGACGTGTTTAATGATATATTTTTTATTTGGTAGATACCATAGAATTTTAATTTATGTCGTTCCTTCCATTACTCTTTACTTTTAAGCCAAAACACCAATTGGTTTTCGGTGTCGTAGGCTTTGAATTTTAAATCTCATATTCAACAACACTTTAAATGATATAATAAATCATGTAAATTAATACATGCACAAGATCTTATAAACTATCATGTAATGGGTTGGAGAAGATTCTTTCAAATTGGTTTGGAGGAATCTCCTCCAACCTATTATGTTATAACTCATAAAATCATTTACATTTAAATATGTCACATAACTAATTAAATAGGCCAAATTAGTAAAAATATACTTGAATAGTTTTATCAATCATTATGTAGTAGATTGGCTCTACCAATTTGGGCGAAATTTGGAATCAAGTCATAGGTTCAAATTTCAAAATTCTACATAAAAAAATTAAAAAAAAATTGAAGAATCAGTCGCATGTTCATTTTGTTCTAAGTTCTAACCTTTATGCAAATACTTTATCAGGTTCATTATTTATTGCTTAGAATGAGTCACAGGTTCATTTTTTGCTAACGTTTTTCCTGCCTTTTCTTTTCCTCCATCTTAAAACTGATGGCTCTGTGTTTTATACCCAGTTGAATGTAATAAGAAACTGAAGTTCCACCAATATTAGAGCATTCACATTAAAGCTCTCAAAAGCTAAAAATACTATTTTTTAGAATCTCATTCTAAAAAAGCACACTACGTGTTATTGTTAAAATTTTTAGCATCTGACAGTCCACTGTGACTCAAATCTCATAAATATAATAATATTTTAATACTACTTTAATTAAAATATCTTTTCTCTCTTTCACTATTCCTCTTTTTTTCTCATCTGACTTTCTCTCAGTATCTTTTCTTCTCTCTCTCACTATCTTTAATTAATGAAGTGGTAAAAAAATAAAACCTTTGATCTTGGGTATATTGTAAAGTGAGTTGTTAAAATAAATAGAGTAGGTTTTTGAAATGTTAAGTGCATGTTTGGATAGCGTTTTTAACAACGTGTTGTGCATTTGCGTCTCCATAGTGGGTCCTGTACACTGTTCACGGGACCCACAAATCTTTTTAAAAATTATTTTGTTATAATGTTTTCAGTTTTCAGTTTTTAACAATAAACGTTATCCAAATAGAATGAATAATGGGAAATGGCACATTTGGTGTGAAAGAAAGATTGCGCGTTTGGCTGCGCTTTTGTCGATAGTATGTTTTCACGTTTAGCAGCTCTTTTGGTGACGCTTTTTTGTTTGTTTGTTTGTTTTTTGTTTTTTTTTTGTTTTTTGTTTTTTGTTTTTGTTTTTGTTTTTTTTTTGTTTTGTTGTGTAAAGCACCAACACTAGTCTTTTTCTCACGTTTTAATCTCACCATCTCCTTGGCAAAAGGTATGTGCCCATTACACACAGCTATGTGTAAAGGACTATCAAAAAAAGGAGAATGATCAATGTGGTCCAAATGAGGAGTATCAAAAAAAGGAAAATGATCAATGTGGTCCAAATGAGGAGTATAAAAAAAAAGGAAAATGATCAATGCGGTCCAAATGATCAATGCATCCTCTTGAATCAACACGTACAATGTCTCAACATCTCCACATTGAGCAACTTGTTTCAACCTCTCAATTCTCTCACCCATCCTAGAGAAGGTGAATATAGAGATAAAGGTAGGGATTTCCTTAATAGTATAACTTTAGAGACTGGAAATTAATGGTTATGGCTATAGCAGCTAGCTGGAGTGAAGAAAATGATGGAGTAATTAAGGAGATTAATGTAACCTAATAGAGCTAACGCCGTCTCTTTTTATAGCGCCTGAAGACTTGAGGAAAATGATTAAGTAATATGGCCAAATCATCTAAGAAGGATTAAGAGCAACCGCATCAATTAGTGTAAAATTTACATCTATTTTGCAAGAAAAAACATACTTTTTCTATTTTACACACTTACTTTTACAAAATACCCACATCAATTATCTATTTTACACATTAATTCAATAAAATTTTCATTTCTTTATCGCTGACATTTCTCTCACAGACCCAACACAACCCACACAGCCACCATCATCAACCACCATAAGCAAGCAACCACCATCATCAACCCAGCCATATGAAATCCAGAAACTCCCACTGTGCAACAAGATCGACACCAGCATCCAACAAAAAAAAAAAAAAAACCAGTTGGATCTTCCCCAACTAATTCTATACTGCAATATAACCTCTTGCCTAGCATCTTCCCCAACTAATTCTATACTGCAATATAACCTCTTGCCTAGCATCTTCCCCAACTAATTCTACATCAAAATGTTTGCCCAAATCCCCATCAATCCATCTCCACGATCATCAGCGTCGAAGATCTTCTTCGCACCGTGTTGGGTCGCAAACAAATACCCAATAGTTTTTCTAACATAAAAATCATAAGGAAGAAAATCCACAACATGAAAACCTATCTTAGCCTGTTGTTCCAAAGACAAAAAGATCGCACCTTTGAGGGACCAATCTGATGGCGTTTTGGAATTACTGATGGCGAGGGCTTGCTAGCCTCTGATCTTGACGAGATTTCGGAGCGAATCAGTTGGGTAATTGGAGACCGATACCAACCTCCCCACAAGCAATAACACAAAAACAAACCCAACAACCCCAAATCAGCCACAACAGATCGGTGATAGGGCTTAGGTCGGCGATGAAATGAGAAAAAGAGATTGAGGTGAGAGTTAGAGGTACAGAGAGGAGAGAGAAACAAATACTAAAAAATTAAATGGAAGAGCTATAGTAACCATGCATATATGCACGGTTACTGTAGCAGTGGTGCATATACTGACTGATGTGGGCATTTTTTTGGTTAAAATGTGCAAAATGATGCACTTTTTGTATTATGCAAGATTTTGCAACCACTGATGCAGTTGCTCTAAGGAAACAACCTTCCCAACCTTAGTTTCTTTGTGTCTTAAAAATAACACGTGTGAAAGTAAAATCAATTATATTTGGCAACTCCTTTGTAGAATTTAGCTTTGACTTCTTTTGCCAACCATTGACTTTGGATAATGGAGGATAGTTCGGGAAAAACTTACCTAGTTTTTTTTCAAAAGCTTTTTGTTAAAAGTGTTATAGATAAAATGTATAATTTTTTTTTTAGTGGATAAAAGTTTTTTTTTTTTTTTTTTATTTTTTTTATTTTTTAAGTGGATAAAAGGTATAGGTTAAATAAAGTAAATAGGTGACTCATGTGGAACCCGTAAATAATAGGAAAAATAAATAAAAGTTAAATAAAATAAGTAGTTAGGTGACTTTGGACCTGCAAATAATAAGAAAACTAAGCACTAAGTTGGCTTATAATCCAATCCCAAATATGCATCAACCTATGATTTTTGTTTAACTGACACAAACAACATAGAGTTCAAGTCGCCACATTTTTTCTAATTAATTCAAATCATCTACATTTAAATATGTCACCAACTCATTAAATAGGCCACATCACTAAAAATATACTTAAATAGTTTTATCAATCACTATGTAGTGGATTAGAGGAATTTTTCTCTAAACCAATTTGGAGGAAAACTTAAAATCAAGTCAGGTTCAAAATTCTACTCTCTTTTTATTTATTTATTTTTTATTTAAGAATTAGTCATAAGGTCTTTTTTTTTTTTTTTTTTTTTTTTTTTTTTTTTTTTTTTTTTATCAACAAAAAATGGGTAGGAGTTGACCTAAGTTGGCGTTTTCCACCTAATCATTGTATTCTAACTTTTATGCAAAAACTTTATCAGTCATAAGTTCTCACTTGTATAATTTACTTGTTTCAAAACTTAGTCCAAGAAATTCGGCAGTCATACATAGGCTCGTTATTTACTGTTTAGAATCAGTTATTGGTTCATTTTGTTCTAACGTTTTTCCAGCCTTTTCTAGGCACTGCAAAAATGCAAGTAAGAAACTGAAAATTTTCAACAACAGAATATCCATTCCACCAGGAAAGCAACATTAAGCTTTAAGCAAAGTATAAATAATGGGAAATGGCTCATTTGGTGTGAAAGAAAGGCTGTCAAGTCTTGTGCAACTATGCGTTTGGCGATAGTATGTTTTTGCGTTTGCAGCTCGTATTGGTGTCCGATGATGCTTTTGTGTGTGTGTGTGTGCACACGCGTAAAGCACCAACACTATAATTCTACTTTTATTACATATCTAATAGATTTTTGGGTAACATATATAAGTTAGAACTAGTTGCTGATGCACAAGAATAGCTATTGGATGAGTTTTAGGGAAAAAAAAAAAGGTCATTATTTTTGAGTTGGAGTAGTAAGCAAAAATGCATGAAATTGAAGAAAAAAAAAGTTATTTAAAGAAAGAGTACAAAGTTTTATTAGTTAAGCCGAAGAAAAGTTTATTGGCTTCTTCATTTGTGCTTTATCTTTTAAAGAGCAGCAACTACTGTATAGCAAGTTTGGTCACAAGTAACACTTTAGCAGTTTAGCTTCAAGCAACTTGTGTTTTAAGTGATATATATATATATATATATATATATATTAACAGTCATTAGTAGAATAAGAGAAGAGAGAAATATATTAATCCAAACTCTGTGTTCGGCTTTAAACTTATCTTTTTGTAAGGTTGAATTTTATCAACTATCTTGTTGGCTTTATTCCGTGCCAAATTTGCTTGTATTTTAACAATTAGTAACCCTGTATTTAGGTGGGAATCATGTAAGGGTAGTGAGTGAGAGAGTGTGAATAAATGCTCAAGATTGTGCAAAGATGCAGAGACTCGCGGTTGGGACTCGCGGATGACTCGTGATTGGCAAGCCGCCAAAGCTGGCACACGTGTGAAGCATGCAGGGGAGTTGAAGAGTCATGCCAGCTGTTACACTACAGGACAAAAGTCCCAGGCTGGCCAAGTCATTAGCTTGCGACTTGAACTCGCGACTTAGTCCAGTCGTGAGGCCAAGTCGCCAGACCACCCTGTTTGGGAAAAACTGACTCTTCGCATTCCTTTCTCACCCCACTATATATAGACCCTTATACCCACGAAATATAGAGAGCTTCCAGAGAGAATTTTGAGAGAGAAACCCTAGAGAAAAATAAGATTGATTCATCCACAATCTTCACATAGAGACTCTTTAAATTCTTCTACTCTCTTCCTCTCTATTGTCAAATCCTTGAGAGGTACATTACCGAAACCTTTTCTTACCATACCCATATCTGTGAGAAGGCCATTTGGTGTTTGGGAAGCAGTTAAGAAGGGACCAATTTCATATTGGTTGATGCTATGGTCAAGTAGCGGAATCCGGTAAGCTAAAGAAGAAATATGTTCGGCGTAACCTCGTTGGAGTAGGAGCTTGGAAGGCTTAGGTACATTGGGTAGATTAGGCTTGGAGGGTCTTCTGCTGTTCATGTATCCCAACTACATTCTTTAGTGGATTATTTACCGCTTGGAGGGCAGCGGAGAGGTTTTACGCTGAGGGCTTCGGTTTCCTCTTCGATAACACATCGTTGTGTTGTCCTTGTGTTTGCATCTCTCTTCCCTTAATCTTTGCCATTTAATTTCTGCTATGGATATGATTTTATTTGGTTTAGATTGTTTATCAATTCTGTGTTTAGCTTACATTCATATTCCGCATATTAATTATTTGATATTAAGCTTGAATTGGTAATTTGTTTATTGGGGGTTTAAACGTTCATAGTTTTTTATACACTAATTGAACTTTCACTTTTAACTTATTTTGGGCTATTAAATAGTTAAACTTATTTTGGTAAGAAATTATATAAACAAAGATCAAATTTAAATATGCCGCATGGGTCCTATGAGATAGAACATGTAGCTAAAACAATATCTCATATAAAGCAACTTGATAGAAAGCAAGTTACTGACATACTACCGAAACTCAAAATCCCATTTTAAACCACAATTCTTTGATTCAGGCATGGAATCAAAGACCAAAACAAATTGAGTTTCTTCATTCTTTTCTCAAGAATGAACGTGGATAAAAAGTGCAAAAAACTATAAGTTAATTTGGAGATGCAAAATATATAATAACAAATAGAGAGTCTTATATGAAAAAACTATTAATTAAAAGTTAATGGTAAAATTATTTTATAAATTAAAATAGTTTTCCATAGGTATTGTATTTGATAGAATATGAACTGTTAAGAATATAAAGTGAGAGAGAGAAAGACTGAATAGTCTGTATATTGATGTATATTCTGTGTGTATAACATTGTACAATAGAGAGTCTTATATAGGCTAAGTATGTGTGAAGTACAAGTAATATAAGTATACTACAAGTACAGTATACTGGACTAAGCCTGATGGACTAGGTTAAACTAAGCTATATATTAACATTCTCCCTCAAACTCGAGGTGGCAAGGAGGAAGTCAACTAGAGTTTGGATATCAGATCTCGAAGATGACCAGGCGGGTGAGTTTTGGTGATAATATCAGCAGGTTGGTCGGCGGAGGATGTAACATCCCAGCCTAATCGCATTACTAATTTTATGGGTTTATATATTTAGTATTATCTTAATTAATTTAAGTGCATAAGGCTTTAATATTTTGATGTTATAAAACATATATGCTCTTTTAATTTTATGGAAAGAATTTTATAAAGGTAATATACAAAGTTTTTTTATAATTGTTTGGGCCTATCTAGAATATAAGCTATTAAGGGGGGTGGAAAGTAAATTTTAAAAAGTTTAAAGGTGAGTCATCAGCTCACTTTTCCTTTGCAATACACGTGTCCCACCTAAAACTTTCTCCCTAATTTCTTTGTTGCTACACCAAAATACTCTTTGTTCTTCTTTCTTTGCTCTTGAATCGGTAGCACCTCTCTTTCACTCTATCACCAACAGCCCTCCTTCTCTCACCAAAACCATATATATCACTTTAAAGAAGAAATTAAAAAGTTAACACTAAAGTTTCAACTTCAAATTTTGTGGGTAAGTAAATAAAACCTCATTTGATTTTGGGTATTTTGATGGTGTGATTGCTTTCTTCAATTTCCCTCTATGTTCTCTAATCTATTGTTAGAAGTTGAAATTGTGGTTTTGTGTTAGTAATTTGAAAAATTGAAGATATTATGGTCAATTGGATGTTTATTCATGTATTTTAATATGCATAGTATAGGTATAAAAATACCCACACAAAATGAAGGCCAATTGCAATTAGTTGATGATTTTGTAAGAAAGTATGTTAAAGCTGTCACTGTGACAGATTTGGTGTTTGCAGCATGAAAAATCTGTATTAAATCAATTTCTGTGAATTAGGATGCTAGGAGTAGTTCTTATGAATTCTAAGACACATATGGTTCTAATGAAAGTAGTTTCACAGCATTTGGACTAATATAAAAATAATGGTTTAATAAATCATGTTGTCTTGTATGATTTTTAATAAATCATGGTTTTACGCTTTGACTTTGAAATTCATATGATATCTACTAGACATCCAGAGAAATGACTATAAAATTACATGAAGGTTGGATGTGTTTAGATAGCTCATTTGTATTTTACAAATGAAGCATATGCTGCTGAAATGAGCAGTAAACAGTAAACGATACACCTGACTTTGAGGATTTAATTCTAAAGTTAGGGTGAATGTTTTGAGCTATAATTTAATATGCTTATCTTTTGGTATGTCTAGATCATAAATAAATTTTTTATGCCTTGATTTCTCTATGGTTTGGTACATAATGTGCTTGATGAATGTATCTTGTATTTGGGGAACCTTTATGTGATGGGAATTAAGATTTTCTTGAATTTGAGAGTTATGTTGTGATTGATATATAAGTTTATATATTTAGGAAGAGTTGTTAGTAATAAGTTTTGGTCTTTCATTTAAGTGACGAGAATGAAAATGAGAACGTGGACACTTGAGCTCCTCTTAAACAAATCTCTCGCGTCTTCTGTTTTCAGGTAAGAGATGTGTGATACGTGCGTTTGATAAGTATAAGGACTAATTAGAAAATTATTATGCATCAAAACCTTTTAATTAGATATATTACATATAAGCATGATTTAAGTAAAATATATGTTCGTGAGTTGTTCAATCTTATATATATGATAATTTTAGTGTATTGATGCTAGTACTTATGTCACGAACATAATATTTAAGAATGAAGTGGATATGCTACTATTATGAAATAATTATGTAAAAGCACAGATATCAAGAAAAATATAGTTTTTGGTTATTCCATTGTTATGATCTGAACTCAGCTAGTAGGGGTTATAGTATTAGTATTTCCATGGAGATTCTAATTGACCATTATAAGTGGTGGGGACTCTGCTGTACCCGCCCTCATTGGGAATAACCTCCTTGTGGAGGATGCCAACCGACCCCATGGTTGATGATATGATCACACCAAAAGGGGTGATACTTTCTGATATGATCCTGGGATTACCTAGTATTGGGGGGAATGCTAGATGCCTAGCACATTGTACTAGAAGCCTCCCAAAGTTGTGACAGACTTACAATTGGATTGACTATTATGTATTATAAATGAGCTATTAAGTTATTTGGAAATTATAAGAAAAGTATGATGATAAGAAAAGTATGTTGAATGTGATATAAGTTTGATGGAAAGTTTATGATAAAGTATTTTATAGTCTATTTAAGGATATGGTTACTAAATTATGTTTAAGTTCCTTATTATGCCTTTTATTATTATATGAAAGCAAGATGAGGTATTTTCACCTGAAAATTCATAAATTAGTTTAAGAAGGGTATGAGTATTATTGAAGACTATTTATTAGAAACTGACATATCCATAAAGTATTTGATTTACATGCATTCTTATTAAATGCCCATGGAGCCTAATACCTTACTGGATTTCGCAGCTCACTCTATTATATTTTAGTGCACAGGTTCTTTCCTAGAAGCAGCGAGAGTATGAGAGGTGGCAAGGAATCTGTGATTCTCGTTTGTTAGAATGTATATAGTTTTTGTTATATAGTAATTTAGCTCTTTTGTTGTAGAGGAGGAATCAAGATATACTTGATCCTTTTGAGCACAAATGTACTTTAGAACCTTAGTTTGTTTTGAATCCTAGTTTTATGTCTTTGGGGTTAGGTTTGTAAATAAAAGTTTTGCTAAAGGTTTTGTCATGTAATAATTACTTGAATACTTTAAGTTTCAACCAAGTTGTAATCTTGCAAGTTCGAAATGAAATGAAGTTTCAAAGTTTTGACCAATTTTGTATATTATGGCTTTTATGCAAGAAAATAAACAGGAATACAAGAAATGAATTTTTGATAAGCACCTTAAGCTTAAGTTGGTTCGTGTTAGTATTGAGGTAAACGTGATATCAACATGCCGGTCATGCTCTAAATTCTGAAGTATAGGTTTGAGTCGTGACAGAGGAGATGGAGAATAACTGGAGATTGTCTTTCTTGAGATGTTGATGAGTGATGTGGCAGTCAATCTCAATGTGCTTGGTGCGTTCATGGAAGATATCGTTATGAGAAATGTAGATAGCACTACGATTATCACAATAAAGAGGAGTGGCAGTGGGCTGTGGAGCATACATGTTAGCCAAGAGCTATCGAAGCCAGACAAGCTCACAGGCGGTGTCAGTAAGAGCACGATACTTAGCCTTGGTACTGGAATGGGAAACCACGTCCTGCTTTTTGCTACGCCATGAGACAAGAGAAGTACCCAACAGGAAACAAAAACCTATGATGGAGCATTGATCAGTCGGATTACCTGCTTAATCCGCATCTGAATAAGCATGAAGCTCGAGAGAAGACCGAGAGGAGTAGTGAAGACCATGATAAAGTGTGCCCTTGACGCATCAGAGAATCTGAAGAACAGCAGCATAGTGGACAATACGAGGGACATCCATGAACTTACTAACTATACTCACGACATGTGAAATATCCGAGCAAGTGATAGTGAGATAGATTAGACTACCAACCAACTGACGATAACGAATAGCATCTGATATTGGTTCACCATCCAAGGGTGTGAGCTTGGCATTGTATTCCAAGGGAGCGGAAATAGTTTTGTTGTTTGTGATACCGGCTTTGGAGAGAAGGTCAAAGGCATATTTAGCTTGTGAAAGATAGTATCCATTAGAGGATGAGGTAACCTCAAGCCCAAGAAAATAGCTGAGAGTGCCCAAATCTTTCATGTCAAAATGTTGACTAAGGAAGTGCTGAAGAGAGTGGATACCTGCAGAATTATCTCCAGTAACAACTGAGCTAAACTTTTCAAACCAAGCCCAAGGAGTCTGCTTGAGGCCATAAAGAGCACAGTGGGGGAGAGTACCTTTGCTACCTAAAAAGGACAAGAAAGATTTATCATTATATTTTTGAGCATTATTTGACCAAAAGCTCTTAATGTTATGATTGAAATGTGTTTCAATCATTTTATGAAATGTTTGGTAAATGGACACAAGTTCAGATTTATGGTGAAGTATATCGAGAAAAATCATCCATAAATATAACAAAATATTGAGATCCCCCCTCAGTGGGAACCGGTGCTTGACCCCAAATATCAGAATGCATAAGATCCAAAGGTGTAGAAGAAAAAGAGTTACTATTATTAAAGGGAAATTTTGTTTGTTTGCCAAAATGACAGGAAGTACAATCAAATTTTGGAAACTGAATTAAACCTAATTGACCTTGAGAAGCTAACAACTGAAGACGAGATAATGATGTATGACCAAGATGAGCATGCCATAAATTAGGTGAAAAGGTGGTAGTAGCAGCAGCAGTAGAAACAACTTGTGAAGGAATCTTCAAGTTATGAACCTCAAACATACGTCCAACCTTGCGACCTGTTCCAAGCACTTGACCCGTTCGAGGTCCTGCACATCCACACCATGATTAGTAAAAAGAATATCTACTCTTAATTCACAAAGTTGGCCAACAGAAAGCAAATTGAGGGACAACTTTGGAATATGAAAAGTGTCACTAAGGGATAAACTAGGAGTAGAGACTGTTCCTTTATGACTAACAGGCATAAGGGTTCCATCAGTAGTATAAATAGAGATAGAATGTGCTAAGGGTGCCTTATCAGAGAATTGAGATTCATCAGGGGTCATATAGTTACAACATGCAATATCAACAAACCAAGAATGGTTACATGAAGTGACAGAAAGGGCAGTGGAAGTTCAGGATAAAACCTATTGAATTACTACCTCGATATCAGCTGTAGTAAGTGATAAAGCCAAAGATGGACTTGTAGGAACCGATAGATCTGAGGGACACATAGCAGCTGCTCGAAGAGAAGGAGCTTTGTTTTGCTCTTGCATGAATTTCTGCAGTTTGTGAGAAACAGAGATATCATGGCCCTTGGCACGGCAAAACTCACAGCGAGTACCTTTCAAAGACTGAGAGGAAGGGCGCTAAGAGATTAATCATGGAAGGGCAATGATTGCAACAATGGGAGGCTGTGGGGGAAGAAAGGGTGTAGCTAATGCATGTTCAGAGGATGACATGTGATAAATAGGCTGACGGTTCTCTTCGGAGATGAGCTCCTTGACTGTAGCATCAAGAGAAGGAGTAAGAGACCGGCTATACAGAAAAGCCCTAGTAGGCTTAAAATCCTCATGTAAACCCATTATGAAATGCATAAATCAATGACAGTCCCGATATTTTGCAAAGTACTCAATGTCCTCAGGATACAGTAATGGAGGATCTGTAGCAGAGAGTTGTTCCCATATAGAAGAAGTCTGAGAATAATAATCAGATATAGACTGACCTATCTCTTGGCGCATTTGATAAAGTTTTGATTCAATGTGAAATTCCAGGCTTGAATCATTAGTGCAATTGTAGCGATTGGACAGAAATATCCAAGCAGCCGTAACAGTACCAAGATGAGGAAGAAGACTATGAATGGAAGGTACAGAGGTATTGATAAACCAATACAAGATCTTACTCTGAATACTTTCCCATTCCTTTAGGTGTGCTTTATAATCATCCTCTACAATAGTAGTCTTGGAGACATTGGCATCAATTGTAGATTTGGACTTAGGTATTGGCAATGGCTTGGGAATCGAACTAGTTACAGACCACCATAGTTTGCGACCCTTGAGAAAGATAGTCATATTCTGAAACCATGCATGATAGGTAGTAAGATCATCTAAGATAACGGTGATAGGATGTATAATGTCTCGTTTGTTTTCTTGAGCCATAATGAAGAAAATGACCAAAAAGATGGATTTAGGGACCTCAAATGAAAAAAGGGAACTCAACTCAAAATCGGAATCTACGCGAAAAACTAAGCAAGATAAGCCCTATTGAAAAATTTTGATTTTTGGTCAAAAGTCAATGGTCAAATTTCAAGTCAACGACTGACGTGTGCTGACGTAAGTTGATGACGTGAGGTGCTGGCATAAGCTGGTGATGCAGACGCTGACATGGGCATAATGACGTCACCCTAGGGCAAACGTGGGGTGACGCAAAACGGATCAAGCGTGTGGTGCGTGTGCAGGTGAGTGGCGGCATAGTGACTGGCGCGTGTAGCACGTGTGGGCTGCTGGTGGCGCGTGGCGGTGCGTGGAGAAGAAAATTAAGATTTTTATCAATTTAGAAATTATAAAAGAAGAAAATAAGACTAAAAAAAATTATAAAATAATAATGATGTGGCAAGTTTTAGAGAAGTCAACAAAAGTCAAAGATTTCAGTTTTATATATAGATATATAGATTATTAATTTTTTTTCTTCTCACGTGTTCTATTCAATGTGCTACTTAGTACTTGCCAATCGGCTTTGATGGTCTCGTGATCCTCAACGAAGGTACGATCATGGTGAAGTTTAGAAAAAGAAGAATGGATATATATATATATATATATATATATAATCATGGCGAAGTTTAGAAAAAGAAGAAAAAAAAAGTTTGGAAGGTAAAATATCACTTTTGGCCCATATATATATATATATATATATGTTAAATATTAGCATTGATACACCATGTTGAATATGCTAGTATAGATGCGGAAGCGAAAGCATAAAATATAAAACACAATAACACACGAGGGTTACGTGGTTCAGCCTAACGGCTTACATCCACGGAGGAAACCCTAAAGGGTTACATTAATAATATATTAGAGTGTAGTACAAATCCTGTGTTACAATGAATCATAACATGTGTATATATAGTAGACTAAACCCTAGACTAATAGACTTCTAGTACAAGTAGGAGACTTGGCTTGCACACAAAATTGAATTAGGCTTGGGCCTATGCTAATGGGCTAATATATCTCTAACACCCCCTCTCAAACTCAAGATGGAAGCTTGATGAAATCTTGAGATTTGATAAGGTTGAGAAGATCCCTTGAATGAAGTTTGGCTCTGTGACGGTAGTTTGAGGAAGGCAATGATCTTGCAGTGTTGATGCGACTTCTAACGGTGGCTTGACTATACCGGAGAGTTTTGACGGCAGCAGTAGAAAGCCAAAAAAGATGAACGCAGCGAAAAAAAACACCGAGGAAGACAAAGATTGCTCTTAAATATACCGTAAGGACAGAAAACCATGACCACAGGAAGGTGGCTCTGATACCATGTTAAATATTAGCATTGATACACCATGTTGAATATGCTAGTATAGATGCGGAAGCGAAAGCATAAAATATAAAACACAATAACACACGAGGGTTACGTGGTTCAGCCTAACGGCTTACATCCACGGAGGAAACCCTAAAGGGTTACATTAATAATATATTAGAGTGTAGTACAAATCCTGTGTTACAATGAATCATAACATGTGTATATATAGTAGACTAAACCCTAGACTAATAGACTTCTAGTACAAGTAGGAGACTTGGCTTGCACACAAAATAGAATTAGGCTTGGGCCTATGCTAATGGGCTAATATATCTCTAACAATATATATATATATATAAAGCCCACGTGCCCCCCCCCCCCCCCCCCAAACAAAAAAAAACTCTAACTCTCTCCTAAAACTTGATTTTGTCCTCCCAACATACCATGTGGACATCTGGGCGAATGGCTTGAGAGTTGAAACTGCTAGAAAATGTAGAGCAAATAATGAGTCAATGCGAATAGTTAATAGAGAACACAAATGCAAACAACCTGCCTTAGTCATGGTTGCCTAATACGTGGCTATTACTTTGAGCATGTGGATGTCACTTAATTTATAATTGTTCTAAAAATTTATTAAAAAAAAGTTTTAAAATAAATAAAATTCTACCTATCTTAGTCAAAAGATTATAATAGATTCTTTTTTTAATAAAAAAATATATGTATATACAAAATATATTCTCTTATATGTGTTTATTGTTGAACGGTTTTTTATGGGATAATAAATTGATTAGTATTTTTTTTTTCTATTTATCAACAAACAAAATAGGAAGATCTTTTCTATATATCAAGAATCAAATAATTTGGAATCAAAATATATAAAAGGGAATTAAAGGTTTGAAGAGAAAAAGATACCAAATAAAAGATCGTTACCATTTAAATTTGAAAAATGATAAATTTTTTTTGTTCATGAAACTTTATGTATAAATAATTAAATTAGTACTACTTCATATGTTTATTATTTAATTATTTTTTATTTATACATATAGTAATTATTAATGACATCAATGTATATGTATATTCTTTTTTAAAAAATGTATGTGTATAAGTGCGTGTGTACGCATACACGTGCGCATACACACACATATAATTATAAACTTTGTTCTTTATTCAAAAATTCCACCCCCCCCCCCCCCAGCCAAATCCTGACTTTGCTAAAGCTGTTTTTATATGGTTTCAATAATTTTGTTTTTGTTTGTTATCTTACTAAATCATAACCATATAATCTTTTGATATGCAATCTCAACATTGTTATTGTACACACAAATTTTATGTTTAAAAGTCACACAGTAACAAAAGAGTGCAACAAATAATCAATTTGTATTGACATTATATGAAATTGTGTATAATTCTCTATATGATTCTTTGCAATAAAGGAATACTATAAATTTCTCTAATTCGATTTTTGCAATGCTTGATGATCTAAAGGACTATGAAGCTTGATCTTGGATTGTGTCTTAAAGTCTCCGAGTTGGGTGTGTAGCTTGAAATTTTTGATCTAATATGGAACTAAATCAAATGGAAATTGGCGGGAAATTTTCTATTTTAATTGAGAGTAAGAATATGCCTTGATTTTGAATGAACAAGAGTGCTCTTCTGGACTTAGAGCTTTATTTCTTAGCAAAACACTATTGTGATCTTTCTATCTTTGTCTTTTTTTCATATGGAAGGCAAGAAACAAAATTCCATATCTTTGTCCACTGTTGAAGCATAATACATTGTTGTAGGCAATTATTGCACTCAACTTCTTTGAATGATTATGACTATCCATTGTGACAATAGTGCCATTAACATTATCAAGAACCCTGTCCAATATTCTTGGACCAAGCACATCGATGTTCAATATCGTTTCATTAAAAATCTTTTAGAAAATCATGGTGTCTCTTTCATCCCAAAACATCACTCGGTGATTTTTTCAACAAACCACTCGATGGCCTTTGCATTGAGTGCCCCTTCGGAAGGTTATCAGTGTCTGTCCCATGATCTGCTAGTTCTTCTCCCAGGATGTGCATTCTTGTTCATCATTCATCCTAGGAGTTAGTGTTTATATACATTCATGCATTATTTTTTAGCTTATTTTCATTGTTTTAGCATTACGTTTTTGCTTTTATTATAAATTGAAAAACATCAAAGAAATGAAAGAGTGCAAAAAAAAAATCCAAAAATTGTGAAATATAGGAATAGATCTTAAAAAAACTTTAGGGCCTCGACAGATAGTTATTTTAAATAGGCCTTATCCATAATTTCTTCTGGGATGATACTGGTAGCTAACAAGGATGTGCAACCAAAATAGACATGTTAGCATTCAAAATATTGTAAGAATACCTCTGAGAGAATTCCACCGCCACAACCAACATCAACTATTTTAAGCCCTTCAAAACGCCTAGCACTGTTAGGATCCTTACTGAAACAAGGAAAACTAATCAGAATTTATTTGTGGGGGAGGTGGAAGTAAAATTGTTGTTGTACCATTACATACACGCTTAACAATAAAAGAGAGAGCTGTGGAGGACAGCATATATATTTCCAATGAAAGCCCTAGCATGAATATCTTAGTACTTATAAAAAGCTAAAGGACAATTTTTTATTATAAGCTGCAGTGAAAGTGCATACTCATAGATAAGTGCAATTTACATGCTAGATGAAACTAAAATGACAACTATCAGCGTCAGATTCTATGGTCTGGTTTTTTTATAAATGTCCTAATAAGGGTCATTTACTTTATCTAGTCTAGTCATATACAGTCCTAACAAGGGTCACTATATTCTTATCCAAATATAGGAATTAAGAATAAAATATAGAGATATAATAGGAAAATTAAAACAGAAAAAAGAATGAACTAAATTCCTCTCTCAAAAACCCTAGTCCAATTAAGTGCTCGTTTGTTTCAGTTTTTAGGGGCTGAAACGCGTGTTTGTTTAAAAGTTGGACAGAAATCACCGTTTGGTGAAGCAGAAATGCAACTTTTATATAAAAGTTGCGTTTTGGACGAAGGCATAAACTTGCAAGACAATTATGGACCTCTGGAGGTTCATAAACAAAAAGTCGAATGCGCTTTTGAATGGTATCCGTTGGGCTTTGCCGAAAAATACCAAATTACCCTTGATAAATGGCTTCAATTCTCAAATGCTCAACGCCTGAAGCTCTGAAGCTCAACGCCTCTCATCTCTTCTCTGCTCTGCCCTCTCCGTGCTGCTACAAGTCTCTCCATGGTAAGTCATCCGTGAATCTTCTTCGTCTTCTTCTTCTTTCTTCGTCTTCTTCAACGCGCATTGATCTGTAATTTTTTTTTTTAATTCTATTTATGTCTAATCTAATCTGAGAAATACATTTTGAAGGTAGAGATTTGATCAACAAAACACCAAGCAACACTGATCCGCTGACTTCACTGCCATCAACGAAGGAAAAGAGCGAAACTTGGATGTGGGTTTGGCCAAAAACACAGACCCAAATGCTCCTTTGCCTAGCAATGGGCCTCTCTCCCACAATCCTGCGTCAACAACACTGCCAAGAACCAACAGACAAAGTGCTAAGAGAAAAGGGAGAAAAAAAAAAAAGAAGAAGAAGGAGAGCTCTGAATGTTTTGGAGTTTGGAGGAATGGCAGAGGAAAAAAGGAGGAAAGAAGGATAAAAAAGAAAAGAGAACGGGTACATGTGTGGAGGAGAAAAAAAGAGGGAAAAAAAAAAGGAAAAAAAAGAGAGAAAGAAATGTCGTGTGTGGAGGATAAAAAAAGATGGGGAAAAAAAGGAAAAAAGAAGAATGAAATATTATCACAATTTTTTCAGAATAAATTTTAAGGGGTAGGTTATTATTAGCTAATATTGTTGAGAAAAAAATAATTTTTTTAGAAAGAGAAAAAAATAATTTTAATAGTATGTTAAAATTAAAATCAGTATCAATTTTTATCACAATATTTTCACAATACTTTCAAAATAAATCTTAAGTGGTAGGTTATTATTAGCTAATATTGGTGAGAAAAAAATAATTTTTTTAGAAAGAGAAAAACATAATTTTAATAGCACGTTAAAATTAAAATCAGTATCAATTTTTATCACAATATTTTCACAATACTTTCACAATAAATCTTAAGTGGTAGGTTATTATTAGCTAATATTGGTGAGAAAAAAAGAATTTTTTTAGAAAGAGAAAAATTGATTTAAGTATGATGAAGTAGTTGATTTTTAAGTATGAACCAAACTCACATCCAAAAAAAAAAAAGGTATGAAATAAACTCCCTTATATATACATTGTCATTTTTGGTAATTTACCTCTCAAACTGTCACTTTCATAAGTGCTAGCCAAACACTCAGTTTTTTCAAAAAGTACTTTTTAACAGCTTTTACCAAACACTCAGTTTTTTGAAAATGCACTTTTTTATTATGCATTTTTTGAAAACTCAACTTTTTCATTATGCACTTTTACAAAAAACTGAACCAAGCTCACCCTAAAAGAAGGTGAGAGATTTGCGAAAAGAAGGGGTGAAAAAAGGGCTAGAAAAGAACAAAGAAATGATGAAGAGAGAAAGACAATAAGAGCGGATTGAACTATTGTAGTATCTCCATATTTCTAACTAAAATTTTAAATTATCCAAAGCCCAACGACACATGTTGTCTACATATTTAAAACCATTTGCCCCTTACTTATAAGATAAATTTAACTCCCACATCAGTCACCATTTAAACAACAATTTTCAGGGTAACCACATTACATACCCAAATTTAAATTGCAGCTTAATAAGCAATCATACAATTAGCAATTCAAGACAAGTACTTGATGAACCTAATCCATTAAGCCTACCTAAGTATGAGAATAGAGAGGCAAGGAATACCCAATGAACTACTACAACAACAAAACCTTAGTCCCAAAACTTTTAGTGTCGGCAATAAATCCTCAACAGACTAATCAGAGTCGACTACATATATCTCCACCATTCTATTCTACCAAAAATCATACTTTCTACAGCCAAGTGTTAAAACTCAATATAAATATATATTAACGACTAAATATAATATAAATCAAAACTTATAATTAGTAACTTAATATTTGCCACCTGGAAGGTTGACAAACCACATAAATTCATTGATTTGTCAACAACTTTTTAGTGGGTAGACCGTAGACTTTCACTTACTTTTTAAAACATGGGGTACAGCTAGGCAATGAAATAAAAGAGTAGGGGTAAAAAAGAGAAAGCAAAAGATAGAAAGAGAAGCTAAAAGAAAGAAATGATGAAGACAGAGTTACAAAGAGTTGTTGACACCGACGAAAAGGATAAGAGAAAAATAACGCAGTGACGAAGAAGAAGTTGAAGGCGCTTGCAACTGGGTTTGAAGAGCATTTCTTATACCGACCGGAAGCACAAAAACCATCCTAAATGGCCGGTACAGATGGAAACATCCGGTATCAACCGAAACATCTAGTATTTAAATCGGTACATTTTAAGACGTTTTCGGTACCGGTTTGGTGACCGGTACGAATTTTTTCGACTGTACCGGCCAGTACGGTACGAATTTCACTTCCTTGTCAAGAACATGCTCAAATTTTGCTTATTTATCCTTATAATCTCCCCTTTAGTTTAAATTAAGCATTGATTGTAGTTTTTTTGTCATGCTAATGCAAGTGAGATTAGATTCAATGCCCTAATTTCTTTTTAACTTAGACATGTTTGGTTTGGTAATTTACTTATGCCTCTAGGTGTAATACTAATTCAATTTAGCATCGATCAATTTAGTTTAGCCTCGATCTATGTCATCAATTATGTTGTTTAAATTTCACACTTAGTTACCATTAATTTCATTGCTCTTGAATCTTGTTTACATAATCAATCTTGTTTACCAAAATACCCAAAAAAACCCCAAAAAAGACCAAAGTACCCCCAAAACCTTAAAATGACCAAAATACCCCCCAAAACCAAAAAAATGACCAAAATAACCCCAAAACCAAAAATTACCAAAATACCCCTGAAACAAAAAAAAGGGACCAAAATACACCCGAAACATAAAAAATGACCAAAATACCCATTAAACCCAAAAAATGACTAAAATACCTCTGAAACCCAAAAATGACCAAAATACCCCCAAAACCCAAAAAAAAAAAGTCCAAAATACCTCTGAAACCTAAAAAATGGCCAAAATAACCCCGAAGCCTAAAAATTAACCAAAATAACCCTGAAACATAAAAATGACCAAAATATCCCCGAAACCTTAAAAATGTCCAAAATAACCCTGAAGCCTGAAAATTGACCAAAATAACCAAGAAACCTAAAAATGATCGAAATACAATCAAAACCTAAAAAATGATCGAAATACCCTGAAAACCTAAAAATTCACTGAAATACCCCCTGAAACCTAAAAAATGACCAAAGTACCCCTGAAACCTACATATGACCAAAATAACCCCTAAACCTTAAAATGACCAAAATATCCTCGAAACCTAAAAAATGACCAAAATACCCCTTAAACCTGTAAATCGATAAAAATACACCCTAAACCTAAAAAATTGCCAAAATCCACCCTAAGGGGGTATTTTGGTCATTTTTTGGATTTTAGGGGTATTTTGGTTATTTTTAGGTTTCAAGGGTATTTTGGTCATCTTTTATGTTTTAGGGGTATTTTAGTCATTTTTTGTATGTTAGGGGTATTTTGGTCATTTTTGGGACTTCAGGGGTATTTTGGTAATTTTTAGGTTTTGGGGGGTATTTTGGTAATTTGTAGGTTTTGGGGGTATTCTGGTAATTTTTAGGTTTTGGGGTTTTTTTGGTCATTTTTTGGGTTTTGGGGGTATTTTGGTCATTTTCAGGTTTAAGGGGTATTTTTGTAATTTTAGTGGTTTTGGGGTATTTTAAAGTTGGTTAATTTGTAGAAATGATACTTGGATCATAATTGGGTCTAATTGGGTACCCATTTAAAACCCAATAAACATTAATGTAAATTGGGTATTAACCCAATTAATAATTGGGTGGGTTTGGGTCTCATTTAAGTAGGCGGGTTTGGGTGGGCAAATGGATTTGGGTTGATTTTTCCACCCCTAGTATTATTCAAGTAATCAAGGGGTTTTCCACCTTTTTCAGGCATAGGGGGTGCTTTTGTCATTTTCTTGTTTTTAGGAGGTATTTCGTTCATTTCGATGTTTTGGGGGTATTTCGGTCATTTTTTATGTTTCGGGGGTGTATCAATCCTTTTCTAGGTGTCAGGTGTGTTTTGGACATTTTTTGTCTTTCTAGGGGCATTTTGGTCATTTACCAGACTTATTCATTTTGGTCTTATTCAATTTAATCGAGGGTATTTTGGCTAGTTTTAGGCACAAGGGGTACTTCGGTTATTTTCGATGTCTTAGGGGTGCTTGGGTCATTTTTGATGTTTTGGGGGTATTTCAGTCATTTATTAGGTTTCGGGGGTATATCGGTCTTTTTCTAGGTATCGGGGGTGTTTTTGCTCTTTTTCAATGTTTTGGAGGGTACTTTGGACTTTTTCTAGGTTTAGGGGAGTATTGGTCATTTGATAAGTGCTAGAGTAGAAATTCTATCTTGTATTAAAAAAAAAAAAAAAACCCTATATGTGACCTATCCTAGCGGTTTTTGAAGCGTTGGAATAGGTGGACCCTATTCCAGCGCTTTTAAAAGTGCCAGGACATGTCCCTCTCCATAAGGGAATGGAAAGACCTATCCCAGTGCTTCCAAAACCGCTAGGATAGGTCTTTCTCCATTAGGGAATGGAGAGACCTATCCCACGCTTTTAAAAGCGCTGGAATAGGGTCAACCTATTCCAGTGCTTCAAAAAGCGCTGGGATAGGTCTCTCCATTCCCTTATGGAGAGGGACCTATCCCAACGCTTTTTGAAGCACTGGAATAGGTGGACCCTATTCCAGCACTTTTAAAAGCGCCGAGACAGGTCCCTTTCCATAAGGGAATGGAGAGACCTATCCCAGCACTTCCAAAGCACTGGAATAGGTGGACCCTATTTCAACACAATGAGGCTTCCTATACCAGCGTTTTTGAAAACCGTTGCTATAGGCCTTTTATTGCAGCGATTTTTAAAGCGTCGGTTTTGAGCTGCCGTAATAGGGTTTCCTATACCAGTGCTTTCAAAAAGTGCTGGTATAGGCTTATCTATTACGGCGGTTTTTAAAAGCGATTGGAAAAAAACGCTGGGACAGGACGATTTTTTTGTAGTGTTAGTTAAGTTCGTAAAAAAAGAAAGTCCTCTTTGAGTCTTAATTGAGGAATTACCGACGCCTCAAACCATCAACACACTATTAAGGATACATTTTCCACCAAGCTCAAGTCAAATAGTAGCCTCAAGTAAAAAATTTCCCATTGATCAAACATCCAGTTGATTATTCTTCCTTCTCTTAGGTCTTATTTAGCATTTATTATTTTGTGTAATAGTTACATGCAACATCTTTTCACATAAGGGTGCCCCACAAGTGTTGGATTCATCACCATATGAGAGGGATGCATTTAATGGTTGCACATAATACCACCTCCTTATTTAGGGGTGTGCATTCTACCTGTCAACCTAATTAATTCGATTATCTCAAAGGGAATGTATTGATTTTTCACAAGTTGACTTTTCTCCAATAAGAGAGAGTTAATTCAAGTTGAGGGAATTAAAAAATGTAGAGGAAGTCCTAACATAAGTACATAACATTAGTAGAAGTAAAGTAATGAAAAATGACTTATCTTGTGGGTTTGGTTTGATTATTTTTGTAATAGCCAGTTGTTATTTTTTGTAATGCACAAGAAGGTTCAACACAAAAATTTTGGGTAAATTGTATTAAACTCGTTTGAGGTTTAAAGGGATGACACTCCCCCAAAACGTTTTGAGAAATGGCATTCCCACCCTCAATGTTTTATAAACGTGATAGATACGCCTCTCCTCATCAACACTACATATTTAATTAACTTAATCATAGACTTTGTAAAAAAGAATCGAATCTAATATGTGATATAATTTTGTTTAGAGAATATCAAACTTAATTTAATAAGAATTACTTGGTTTTGGGTTGTTTTATCTAAAAATATGGTGAATTCTAATTATTTTAGACTAACATAATATAACATTATTTGTAACTTTAAAAATCAAATTAAAAAATATATATATATATTAAAATAATAACGTGAAAAAATGTGGGCTTTCAAAAGTTACGTAACAACTTTAGAACATGTTAACAAAAAGTGGAATGCTTTTATTTTATAATATACTAGTCTTTAATTCACCCAACGCATAGAAAGGTTTGACCAAAAAAATTTATATGTGATACATATTAAATTAATAAACGTCAATAAAAATAAAAAGTCGAATTAGATAATCTATAGAAAAGAACATGCTAATTTAATTAAGATTTTTTTATAGAAGATTGCACCTAATTTAATAGTTTAGCAATTGGGTTGTTTAATCAAAAAGATGGTGCGTTCTAATTAGTTCAAAAAATATTTTAAAACTATTTGTAACTTTAAAAATCAAATTAAAAATATATATTAGAGTAATGTTGTGGAAAAATATGGGTTTTCACAAACTTATGTGGTAAGATTAGAAAAAATCAACAAAAAGTCAAAAACTTTTAATATATATATATAATTCAAAATCTTTTAATGTGTATTAATAAATAAAGATTCTAATTAGAAAATTTATAGAAAAAGAACGTACCTAATTTAACTAGAAATTGTTTAATTAGTTAGAGAAAATCAAACATAATTTAATCAAAATTTGTTTAGTTTTAGGTTGTTTTCTCCAAAATTTATCCAAATAGAATTTGAGCTGTAACTCTAAAAACTAACATAGTCTAATATTTTTTATAACTCTAAGAACCAAATTTTATTCACACCTATGTTAGAATAATGATGCAAATTGTGGAAGAAGTCAACAAAAGAATTAAAGACTTTTAATTTATATTATATATAAATGTGATAGATCAAGTTACACACGGTGTAACGTTCAAAATTTTTTATTGATTAGTATTTTGAAGATTTACAATTTTATTTCATGTCAATAAGATGTTCTTTTCTATTCGATTCATTAATTTATCTTTTACATAATTTTAAAATATAAAATTTTAAAATTTAAACACTTTATGGATAAGATAATTATCGATCTCATATTAAATTGAAATATTGTAAGGATGTTGAATGTAAGAAAAAAAATAAATTAATCCCACGATGAATTTTTCAAAACTCACATTCAATAATTGAATATATAGTGTAATATTGTTTAAGTTATATTAGACGTAATTTATACTCAACTTTATATAAATATAGATAAATAAAATGATTAATATAAGTGGATTGGTTTCAATCAAAGATTACCTCCATTTAAAAAGAAAAGAAAAGAAGAAGTCCTCAAAATTGAAGCATCCCAATGTGTACACACCCAAGTCTTATTCCAAGATTGTGCCCAAAAAAAAAAAAAAATTTTCAAAGTTCAAACACATGGCATATTGCTGGGAAATGGCGTTCCCAACATCCAATCCTTTTTTGGTAAAAGAAATATCCTCTTTTACTTCTGATCGAAAGTCATGGAAAATGGATTCCCAATATAGTTTGGTTTTGGTTGACGGGACTTATAATTCCCCAAACTCTCATCCAAAACGCAGAATAAATTAACATCCTTAATAAAATAGCAACGCATTGTTTAAGCTAATTAAGAGTTGGAACATGGAATTGTTCAAACCTGAATGACGTTTTTCCATTTGAAGTAAATAGATTAAAACCAATCCCAAAATAATGGCAGCCGAAACTATTAAGTTCAAACAGCTGATCAAGCTGTAACAGGTTGTCCTTTTGTCGTGAAAACCACCATCGTCATCTATATATACCAGTTCCAACAGTAGAGGCATTTGATGATGACAGTTTGGATCATATCAAAAGCCAGCATATTCCTTGAATACTGATTTTGCAGTTCACGTGATGTTTGAGAGATCTAAACCACTATCAACAACCTGTAATAAAATTTAAAGTCTCTGGAATCTGGGAGTTTCTGATCTGTGTGTCTAAAAATATACCAACTTTTGAAAATCCAACAATTAGGTACTATTATTTTTCATTAAGTAATCATTGACTATAAACTATAAACCAACCAGTAATTTTTTATTTATTTTTTTTTTCATTTCATGTACCATTTATATTTGTCCCCTAAGAACTCATTTGAGACTGGCCATTTTGTTATTTTCCAGTCTTAATCATTTGTTTGTATTGTTTCTTGGTTTAAAAATATCTAGATATTTGTTTGAAAATCAAACCATGTCACAGTACATAGCCGAATATATATTCTGTCCAAAATGTCTCTAACTCTCAGCTTTCAAACATGAAATGTTTTGGGTATTGAGTTTTAAATAAAAATCTCGTTAACAGTATTTTTAAGACAATTATTGATAAATTATTTAAAAATTTTGAAACTACTTTTATGAAAAATATAAAAAATCATATAAAAAACAAACAATGGTTGAATATATATCTTGTCCAAAGTCTCTAACTCTTAGCTTCAGTGGCATAGCCATTTGAAGACCAATTCAAAAAAAAATTTTTTTTTTTTTTTGGAAATGACTTAAATAATTTGAAAATTTTTAAATAACCTTATTATTTTGGCCCCATACATGATAATATATATATATATATATATATATTTAAAAAAGTCTAAAAATAAACATAATTTTCATTGCTTTCTTTTTAAGCTAACCGGCTCTATCTATACCTTGATACTCGTTGTTTTTAACACTTCCCAGGTACCATTTGCTTTATTTTGATTTTTTTAATTTACTTTTCATTGCTTTCTTTTTTATATTCCTTATAATTTTCATTACTTTCATATTTAAGCTAACCAGCTCTATCTATACCTTGATACTCATTGTTTTTAACTCTTCCCAAGTACCATTTGCTTTATTTTGATTTTTTTTAATTTACTTTTCATTGCTTTCTTTTTTATATTCCTTATAATTTTGTTGAATATTATTATGAATAAAAGTAAAACTAAAAACACAATAATTTCTATAATATTTTTTAAACTATAATTAACACGATAATTTCTATAATATTTTTTAGAATAATTAAGTTAGCAACTTATTTGAGTTCTTTTATAATTATAATTTTTTTTATTAAAAAAAAAATAATTAAACAACTTTTTTCACAATTGACATGATATATTGTGAATAGTTGTTTATTACTAACACATGAATCCATTAATTTTTGTCTACTACTTATAATCAATCACATGACACGGGAATTATGTTTACATATTTTATTGGTTTATATTGATTCTCGAGCTCTCACCATGTTATTACTTTATCATCTATTATTAATAGGGCAATGTTAATTGGCACCATAAGGTGCATGTTAAGGAATTGTTTTATGTCAATTTTTTTACTTTTTGTAAGATGTTTTATTAGTTTTAAAGGGTGTGAAGTCAATGAAACCAACCTTTTGAGTTTCATTTATCACTTTAGTAGTATTTTCAACTCCTTTTACTAATTCATGCCGATTTTTTAATTTTCTTTATTAACTGACTATAAACTATAAACGAACCAGTATTTTTATTTTTATTTTTATTTTTTTCATTTCATCTACCATTTATATTTGTCCCCTGAGAACTCATTTGAGACTAATCATTTTGTTATTTTCCAGTCTTAATCATTTGTTTGTATTGTTACTTGGTTTAAAAATATCTAGATATTTGTTTGAAAATCAGACCGTGTCACAGTGGCTGAATATATATCTTGTCCAAAATGTCTCTAACTCTCAGCTTTCAAACATGAAATGTTTTGGGTATTGAGTTTTAAATAAGAATCTTGGTAACCGTATTTTTAAGACAATTATTAATAAATTATTTTAAAAAATTTGATACTGCTTTTATGAAAAATATAAAATGTTATTAAAAAAAACAATGGTTGAATATATATCTTGTCCAAAACGTCTCTAACTCTTAGCTTTCAAACATGATACGTATGAGTATTGAATTTTAAATAAAGATCTTGTTAACAACTTAACGGTAGAGCAATTGTTGATAAATTATGTTATGAAATTTGACACTACTTTTATAAAAAATATAAAAAGTCATTAAAAAAATTATTTGTTTTTTATTTCTCCATAAAAAATTTGTAAAAATTTTCTTAAATCAAGGTCATTAGATCATCTATTAAGTACTTTTCCCTTTAAATAATAACCGTCTCAAAGACATTGCGGGATTCATTAGACTACTCATTCATCCCCAACTGCACTGTCTTACGTTGCATTTCTTAACTTAAAGATTATGGACTCGAAACTTCTCTCTTGCAGCCTTACGCATAGTGTGTCAGACTCAAATACCTAAACATATAACGACAGAACTTTGATGGATCATCACCATGCATGTTCCACGCGAACCCCAACTTAGGGGAACCTAAAAAATTAACTCAATAATAAAGATGATTGACGCTTTGTTTTGTATTGCTAAGAACTCTATATGAAAATCTAGGTGGTTTGATATTTTGTAGTAGATTTGGTAACAAATTAAGATATGCAAGGGTGACCACTAGACAACTATAAGTCGTTAAGGAGAACTAACCATCATTGATATCACACCAGCCATTCCAATCCCAAATAAGTAAGATTCTAAAGATTGATTTTCCCAGTCTGGTATGATGTTGATATACATATTGTATAGAGAAAAATTATGAATCTTCTGTCATCTCTGATACTGGTTTAAATTTAAAGGACAGGGTCAACGGTTAAGAATATTGTACCTAAAAAGAAAAGGTACAACAGCTAAGAAAGCCTAGAGCAATTTTAGTTTTTAATTTAAATGTAGTGTTTGTTATACACACAATGTTAAAGGGTAGTGATGTTTATACTTATGGGCCAAAACTTAGGGTTTTGATGATGTAACCTGAGACTAGAGCAGGGGTGGTTCCACTTGAAGCCTAGAACTTCCTGAACTGGGGAAAAAAAATTATATATAATATTTTTCTTTGATCCCCTAAAATTATGATTAAAATTTTTTTAAGCCCAGTGGAAATAAGTTTGAATATGATCTTCTTAACAATATTTTGGCATTTTCAAATACATAAAGAAGCCCAACAAAAAACCATTTTGATCTAAAATTTGGAAAAAAAAATAATAATAATCAGCTCAACAACAAAATCAATTTAGATCTTAAAAAATTTGAAATAAGTCAAACAAATGGGAGATGAGTGAATCAATGATTACTTGGTTGTATATATTGGAAGAGATGTAACTTGTAGGGTTGATAATAAAGATATCATGCAATGATTTCAAAATATGAAAAAGGCAATTGTAAAACTTCATATATTTGGGTTTTTGTTTTTTTTTTTGTGATGTATATATATTTAGATTCTCTTTTATTTTATATTTTATAGAATTTATGCTTTTTATTGACCTCTAGAATATAATCATGAAGCCGCAAGTGGACTAAAGAAAGTCAAATGAGAGTTTGTGCAAAATTAGGATTTTGTGTAAAATTAGGGAGCAGTGTAAAATGAGGCAGAGAGTGAGCGAAGAGAGAGAAAGAAAGGGAGAGAAAAATAAAAACATGGTTTGATTTTTTTTTTTTTTTTTTATTGTGTAGTGAGTGAAAAGAATCACTAGGTCTGGCGAGGAAACAACCCCACGTTAAAATTGTGGGTTAAAATACTGAGATTGATGCATGAGTTTTTTTGAGCCTTTAGCTACATATTTTCTGAAATATATAATATAAACACCAAAACTCTAAAACTTTGGGCCGCCCACACAGGCGGTTATTTGGTTCTTCCTATGTGCTCAAATGCCAACAGTATTATATGTTGTATTTATCTATCTCCTATTTCTATATTAAAATATTCAGCTCTAAATTATGGTTTAACTCAAGGCATATTAGTGGGTTCTAGTTAGCTCAACTAGTAAAGTTTCTGATAGTTGAATAAGAGATCTGGAATTTAATCCCCGTCTATACCAAAAACCAATTGGTGTCTTTGTCTGATGATAAAGAGCTATCATCAGGAGCATAAAAAAAAGCCCAACTCTTCCAAACACAGTCTCTATCGTCTCCTCCTTTCTCAACTCTACCTTGATGCCGCAGTAGCAGTGGCAAGACACTCCCCGTTTTTGAATTAATGTTCTTGATTTCATTCCATGTTTATTTTTCCTCACATCAATGGTCAAACATTAAAAAAATTTGGTTCTTCAAGGCTTGCATCTGAACTTTGTAAGTCTGTTGAGTTTTCAAACTAGTATAGTGAGATGACTAAGGGTTCATTTGAAAACAACTTATTTAGCTAAAACTAAAAACTTTTTACTGAAGGTGTAGAAAAAAAAAGTTAAAAACTAGCTGAATAGTACAATAGGACCCATGAATAATACCAAAAAATGCAATAGGACCTGTAAATAGTACCAAAAAGAAGTTAAAACCCCAAATAAACTAAACTTTTCATCAAGTCTCAAAAAACTCCAAATGAGACTTGGAAATATAAAAAGCCAAAAGTATTGGAATGTGGTATCGCGTGGGTAGGTGGCTGGACTTGGGAGTGGAGAAGCTTTATGGTGTATAAAATTATAAATATACCAATACATTTGAATATTTACAAGAAAACCCAAATGTGAATTTTTTTTCCTCAATAACCACCACTCTAATCACTTTATTATGATTTTTTTTTGAAACATTGTAATAAATAAAATTCATTAAATTATATCATTTGCCTTAATAATAGTCATAAGTAATATAATTTTTTATTGATATATATATATATATATATATATATATAACAGTAATTCATAAATAGTATGCGGAAATAAACCTATACCAAAATATTCCGTTCTAATAGACATACCGAAACGGTATTCACAGCATTGTTTTGAATACAAGGCCTACTGTCTTCACTTGTAATGCTATCATCACAAAAATTTCTGAAAAACAATACAAATTGATATTTTAACATTGAAACATTTATTAGATAATTGAATACTAATTTTTATTTAATTTTTTGTTTGATTGATATTTTCCAAGAAAATGTAAATGCTAAAACAAAAAGAACATTAGTAATTTAATATTTCATATTGAATTTTTAAGATTGGAATCCTAATGTGTAACCAAAGAGGTTAGAAGAGTTATATTTGCAAAACATTCATATTAAATAATAAGTCACACTCAATAGCTTTCCTATGCATCGCTCGGGTTAGCAACTAATTAATAATAATGCTAGAACCATAAATTATTTTATTATATTTATACAAACTAGTTAATAATAATGTCATTATCGCTAATTTATTATTTAAATTCCGTATAGATTTGAAGTTATTATTAGTGTGTAAGAGTATTCACACCAATCCATTTATAATAAAAAAATGTATAAAATTTACACAATTTTTCCTAAAAATGACCTACATCAGTCCGTATATAGTTGTGTAAATTTACAAGTTTACTACAATAACCGTGTAAATTTACACTGATAATATTCATTTTGCATTTAGTTGTTTATTCTTTATTTAACATATCTTGAGGATGAAGGAGAGTAGCTGATGGTTGTTAAATGTAGTATAAAATAGATAATCTGATGTGGGATGTTTTGAAAAGTGAGTATATATAATAGAAAAGGTAGGTTCTTATGCTAAAATAGACATAAATTTTTGCACGAGCTAATGCAAATGCTCTAAGAGCATTCACCTCAAAGGAGCTACAAATTTTAGCTTTTGACACCTCAAAAACCTACTTTATCTATTTTACCACCTTACTTTACAAAACACCCAACATCAATGGTTTTATTTTAGCAACAACACATTAAAATAATATAAACAACACAATAAAATAATATATCCAACAAAATAAACAACCACAACCACCCATACACAACCACTACTACGACCACGGAAACCACCGCACAGCCACCACCACCCACAACTGCAACACCCAACCATCACAATCCCTCCAAATTACAACTTGCCAAACCCAAAACAAAATAACCACCCAAAACCACCATCACTGCCTCCCACAAGGGCCACAACCCCTACAAATCAGAACCCCCACCACCCAAAATCCCATCACAAACCCACTAAAACCCAACCACACCCACCGAAACCCAACCACACTCATTGTCAATCTCATGCGAACTCAACACCACTTTATAAAACAAAGGCATATCATTCAAAAAATGTAGAAAAAACTCACCAACTTGGCCAATACTAATTTGAATTAAACTCAAAACCTCACAAAACACTGAAACCACAACATCACAACTAGCATACTATCATTATCATCAAAAATACCTAATAATTTCTGCGAAATCCACAACTTTATGGTGTCAAGGAACAGAGAAAGAACTTGATTAGGATGAATCTCATCAATGACAACCATGCCAACCAATGTATCGACATAAGACGAAATTGAAAGCTCTCGCTCCAATAACCGCTCACGACTCTACTACAAGATCTAAACCTTGAAGCTCTCGATGATTTGCCATTAATGGTGAAGCAAAGAAAAATTTGATAAAACCGAGAGATCATTGGAGGAGCTCAAGCTGGGTTAGGGTGAATTAGCTTGGGGGTTTCAAAGGAGGAAGGAGAGTGAGTGATCGAGAGAAAGGAGAGTGAGTGAGAGAATCAAAGAGTTAGGACTGGAGAGAGAGAGGAGATTATGTGAAGGAGAGAGAAGACAAAGTATAATAAAAAATTGATAACAACAAGCTACAATAAGTTGCTACAAGTAGCAAATTACTATAGCATGTATGCAAAATGTTTTAGCTATAACGCCATTGATGTTGGGTGGTTTTTAGTGTTTGGGGGTATAAAATAGCTTTTTAGCTCTTTTACCTCCTTTGTGTGAATGCTCTAAAATGTCATTTCAAATCCAAATATCACTGTGAGAAGGAAATCTATGAAACTCAAATCATCATGAGTTGTTAAATTTATATCAAGCAATTTATACTAAAAAAGATTCTTGGAATTCCTTGATTTTAAATCATCACACCCAATTTAGGGATACCGTGCTTTCTAGGAAAATGGAAACTTTATATAGAATGTCATTTACATTTTGATCTATCAATAAACAAGGGAAAAATAGGAAGCACTTTCACATTTTTTTGCTAAATGAGATCAACTTTATACAATCCTGACCACTTCTTCATGATCGTCACGGCGAAAATGGTGATTGAAAAAAAAAAGAAAAAAAAGTAAGGTAGGCATAACTCTCTCTGCCAATCTTCTTTACAAAAAGTGTATTTGTTTCTTGTATCTTTCAATGTCTTTATTTACACAAAGGAACGCCATATTGCCATATTCGTCCCTCCAATGAGACAACAATGACAGAAACATCGTCATGGTATCGACGTCGTTCCCCTTGTGGAATATCAAGCAACTCATGGAAGTCTATACCTGCAATATCCCAAGCTCATTAGAGTTAGTTTCTCTTTTATCATTCTTTCCTGTCTTTTTTCTATTTCTTGTTCACACACACACACACACACACACACAAATAAATAAATAACAATAAAAAAAAAAAAAGGCCTTACCAGCTTTCTTTGCAGCTCGAAACAATACTACTTCAATGAGATGTTGGGCAGGATCTCCATCTGGAAATGAAGCAATGAAGGATTCAACCTGAGCAACAGCTTCTTCATTGGTGAAGTATTGGTAAAGTCCATCAGAGGATAGTATCAAGAATCTGTCCCTTGGACCAAGTCTATAATGGTAGAGTGAAGGGCAACATGTAATGTAAGGGGAGGTGCCAATATAGTCGATTCTGAACATCTCCAAAAGTGCATCATTCCACTTGGGCTGCCAAAAAACCAGAGGAATTTGTGATCATCAAAACCAAAGCTAGATCCTTCTATTACACAAATATGTGAAGATAGAATTGAATATATAAGACCTTTGCAGATCAATCACATTTCTGACTCAGAACAACCCATAATTGAATAAATTTATGCTAATTGAAGAGGCTTCTAAGCTCAGTATATAGAAGTTGCCAGCTTTTGACTGGCACAGCTTCAAATTGAGTTCTTATCTAAATATCCCCAAATTAGAAACCAGGTACATTTGATTAGCATATTTCTAATGTAAATGGTATTTGCTTCTAATTTTGATGATCAAAAAGATATTCAAGTTTTTAGATACTAAGCTGCTGCAGAAATTAGACACAATTAGTATTTGCTAAAATATATGTATTTCGCATGCTTGTTGAGGTAATCCCCTCACAAATTTATAATCTTAGAAATTAGAATACCTGTTTGAGAAAGCCAGCCCCAAAAGACCGAGTGACCTTCAAATAACCTTTCACCCGATCATTTATAACGGCAGAAGCATCATCAGGATGGTCATTTCTGATTCTTTGAACTTCCTGAAAACCAAAAAGGCCTGTCAGTCATGAAAAAATCCTATCATCAAATAGAGAGAGTACAAACACTATAGTGTAATCATAATAAGAGAGGATCATATTACTAACAGACAACCAAATTACCTCTTCCTCATCTGAGCTGTGATCCGTAGTGAGCTGAATGGAAATTGAATTTATTAGTCCCCTCAATCCAACACCACCCAATAAGTACTGATTGCTTAAAATTTCCTCATTCATCCGTTTCAAGTCCTGGTGCATTTTCCTTGGCCCGCGATCAAGTTCATCCTCCTGAGCTAACACAGCCCTACTATCCCCCACATTCATCGAGTAAACATCTTCACCCTTCATCAACATTACCAGAATACATGAACCCATCAGAGCTAACTCAGGATTGTTGCTCACCATCTCATCTGCTCTCTCCAAATAAGCATCCTCTGTCTTCCTTAAAGCCTCAGAGAGAGCCTTCAACACCTCTGAATGATTAACTCCAGCTAACCCATCTGGATTTGACTGTTTCTTCAACTTCCTCTCACGCTCTATAATTTCCCCATCATCAAGTTCAAAATCAAAGCTGCCCACCCTTCCACTCCTACCTTTAGAACGACTATTCCCCTGCTCTCTCTTTATATTAGAAATTTAGAATCCAAATCCATTTCCCCACTTCCTAAAATGTCATTATCCTTATCAGAATTCCTCGTTTGGGATTGATCACCTTCTGCATCTGTGGACTCAACCTTCTTATTCCAAAGCAACCCCTCAAGCTCATTATGCACAGCAGAATAAAGATTAGTAATAAAAAATTCAGGTGCATCAGGACCATTAAACCCATCATAAATTCCCACAAAGAGCCAACCACGTTCCTCAGAAATCACAACCTGAACTCGATCCTCCCCTGCCTTTCCTTGCGCCCATTGAAGATTCTCTCTCCATAAAATCCGGACTGACCTCATGATGACCATCATTATATTTCGTACACACATGTCCACGACAACTCACATCACCAATAGTCACACACACATTCCCATTCTCCTTATCCAAATTCGGTTCCTTAACTCCAACACCACTACCTCTTTTAACCAATTTCTTAGTTCGAAACATCCTGGATATTGCTTCCTTAAAATCAACAATGAAACGTTTCTTAGACTTCACTCTACCATTATTTGGAAAAATGTTTTGTTGTACCTTTTTTTCATGTCCTTTCTCTATAGGATCCGAATTCAAAGGCCCAGAAACGAACCTTTCCATCGGTCCCGACATGAACCCTCTCTCTCCAGGACCCGAACCGGAACTCGTCTCACAAGTGGGGCACCGAGGCACTGGTTGCAGCGGTGTGGAAGCGAATGACGCGGTGCTAGCAAACGATGCGGCACGCTCGACACCAATAGAGGAATCCCACGTGTCCAAGAGCAAAGGTGACAAAGGCGTGAACGTGTTGGCACTCACAGAAAGCTCCTGAGATTGTTGGAAACGTAGTCGTTGTGGATGAATAGTCTTCCTCTGAGATTGAGGAGACCGAGAAGCCAGACAGCCTTGGTTGGTGTTCGGGTTTTGGGTAGCAAAAGGAATGACCAAAGTCCAATACCTCGTCCAGAGGCTCAGGCTGGTCCAAAGCGACGTCGTTGTGGCGCTTTGAGAGCTCTCCTGCTTCACCAGCGAAACAGTAACATGCTCTTCCTACACTGTTTCCCATGATAACTCTGTACGTTATATAATAATGTTACTCTTTCTTGGACTCGTTGTAACTTGTAAGTAAGTTCAACCTAGCTAGCGTTAGCCGTTAGATACTTAGATTTCGATGCGTTTGTTCATTGCGTGGTTCTGAGTGATATAGAGAGAGAAGATGAAGATGATGAAGAATCTCTGACAAAGGCGAGGAGGAGAGAGAGAGTGAGAGAGTTGACTTTAGAGATGGGTAAGTAAGTTTGTGTTTGTACTTTATAGAAAATTGTTTAATGTTTTTGAACTATTTTAATGTTAATGTTGGGGCTGACTTTGGATACCTAGAGAGTTTTCGCGTGCTGTTTCAGAGAATAAGAATCTGAGTCCTAAAATCTGAGAATCTAATGTCAACTCTTGGAAAAGTTGGATAAAAACATATTATATGATTGTACTATTAGGATTTGAGTAATGTTACTGACCTATTAAGTGATGATGTTAAGACTATTTTAATTTTTTACATGAAATTTATAAATTAAAGTGTCACTGATCAGTAAAATAAAAATAAAAATTAATTGATTATTTTGTAATTTTAATGTTGTAAAATTTGTAATATTTTTATTATTATTTTTAATAAATTTCATAACAAATGAGTTAGTAAGCTTTTAATAATTTTGAATGAGTGATTTTACAACCATACAGACTATTTTATAACAATTTTAAAATTATTGATATGACAAATTTTTATTAGTTCTCATCAGACCCTCCACAAACATTTTTTTTTTTTTTTAAGTAATTGTGTTTTTTTTTTTTTTTGCGATTATATTAAGGGAAAATACTAGGACCACAACTTTTGTCATAACTTGCCAATGTAGCAATTTGTTAGCGGTAGAGTAAAAATGGTGGGTGCATATGGGCCCACCACTCACAACTCAAAACATGAACAAATTGTAGCAAAGTTGTGGTAAAAATTGTAGCCCTAGCATTATTACTTATTATTAGAATTTAGAAATGAGGAGCTAGCTATCTGGGGTATTCTTTTTGGCCATGTGCAAGCTATCTGGGGTAGGGGTGTTCGCGGTGCGGTGTGGTGCGGTTTTGGGCCATTTTTAGCATCGCACTTTGCGGTGCGGTTTAGCTAAAACCATAATTACACCGCACCTTATTTTTGTGGTCACATGTGCGGTGTGGTGTGGTGCGGTGCGGTTTAAAGTTTAGCCAAAACCATAACAGCACCGCACCTCATTTTTGCGGTCACATATGCAGTGCGGTGTATAAGATACAATTTGAATGATTTGAAGTTGGTATATTTTTCAAATTTTGGGCTTTTTCTACCCAGCTCAAAACTAATTTTTCCCTTTGTTTTGAACCAAGTTCTAAACTATTGAGCTAGTTTTTCTTTATTTTAGGCTGACTTTCCTAATCAACACTTGCTAGGGTTATCAAATTTTTTTTTTTTTTGAAAACTAGGGTTATTAAACTATTAATAATATATTTAATATTAAAAATAATTAAATATATTAATATATAGAGAGGATGCGGGGCAATGCGGTTTGTGCAGTTTTCTTATTATAAAACTGCAAACCGCACTACACTATGCGGTGTGGTGCGGTGCGGTGCGGTGCACTATTACTTGCGGTGTGGTGCGATTATGCTATTTTGTGGGTAGTTTTGGTGTGGTTTTTGCAGTTTGTGTAGTTTATGCAATTTGGTGAACACCCCTAATCTGGGGTTTATTAATACCATGCCTCAGATACCATATGGATGGATTCTAGTTGTTTTATGCGTGACTAATGTGGATTAGATGAATGATTATGCGTTTATAGGTTTTTAAATTAATTAAAGAGTAAATTGTTGTGATTGTAATCATGTTGATGCCTGCCTTCAATTATTTTGATTGAGAAGATTATATTTTATATTCTTAAATCTTGTAAATTGGACTTGGTAGACAAGAAATTAGGCCAAAATTGGGTTTTACCCATTTCTCATAAACTTTCTAGCAAAATGCCCCATGTCTGAAACTATTTAGGGATATGCCCTTGTTTTGAAACTCGATTTTCTAAAAATTGAGTTTCAAATGTAAAACTTGATTTTTGGACAATCGAGTTATAGTGAACTTGGACTTAAAAAAAAAAAAAAAAAAATTCTAGAACTCAAGTTCTCACAATTTTTTTTTTTTTTTTAATTTTCAGTTCGTTATAATTCAATTGTCCAAAAATCGAGTTTTAAATTGAAACTCGATTTTTAGAAAATCGAGTTTCAAAACAGGGGCATATTCTTAAATAGTTTCAGACAGTGGGCATTTTACTGGAAAGTTTTGGCGAAAGGAGCAGATGCCCATTTTAGCCTAAATAATTACATCATACTTGCACTCTCTGTAACTTGTGTAAATTACAGTTTCATCTTTGATATCAAGAAATTTGTGATTCAATAACATAATTTGGCCTTTCCTCCACTAGAGAACGGAGTTTGTATCCTCCAAAATTTTGTGAGAAAAAAACAATACAATTAACTTTTGGTTGCTAAACAAAAAATAAAAATAAGAGCAAAGAAGAAAGAAGGGTTTACTTTGGTTTTTTCCCAAGAAAAAAATTTGGCAATTTGGGCTTTCAACTCCAAGGGGTTGGCAAAAGACCAAAAGAGTTACAATTGCCAATGATATCAGAGAAAGTGTGAATGACGCTAGCCTTTTTATTATTATTATATAAATTTATTTGAAGTTTAAGTTCAAGTTCAGATTGAAGTTTACGATTTTGTGTATTCCTTTAAACCCTGTTAATAGCAGGTAGCTATCACATTGTTCGACTAATAAATAAAATAATGGCATACCTGAGAGACAAAAATCTATGTGTTTTTACACACACACATATATATATATATATATATATATTTTTTTTTTTTTGGGCTAGCTAAGGCGCATTCACACAAATAATAAAATATATAATATTTTTTTTTTGGGCTAGCTAAGGCGCATTCACACAAATAATAAAAATTAATAATAAAACATCAACAAGAGATAACGACATTTAATTAATGCAGTTCAACAAACTTCATGCCTTTGTCCACGCCAATTAAAATATCCATTATCAATGATATGGATTATAACGACATTAATCAACACTCACAACTAGGGATGGCTCTATATTGATGCCAAGGTGATCATAGGACCACCCTGACCTAAAAAAAAATAATTATTATATATAAATTTTAAAAATTTTATTATTTTTTTACTTTAAAAAAATATTTGTGACCATCCTAAATTTTTCTAGGCCCAACATAAATAAACTTTGGACAAAATTTGGTAACAAACTTGGTTGTAGAATAAGCTACAACTCTACCTAATATTTCTTTTATTGAATATGAATTTTGATAAATCTACTATTGTATTGCATTTTCTTCTTATATCATCCATTGCAAAATATCAATAAAATCAAAGATCAAAAGTTATGTTATCAATCAAACGTTTAAATTTTGATCTTTTGTAGTTAAAATTATACATAAAATATAAATTTATGGATTGAAAATTTACATGTTTGTATTTTCAATTAAAATACGTATTTTTGTGTTAATTAAAACAGGGATCATTTACATTTAGATATGCTGTTTCCTTTCTTCTTCTTTTTTGGGAGGGGGGAGCAATCAATAAGTTCAATAAGAAACTATTTACTGAAAACATCGGGAGCACCTGTACGAATGTCTTGGCTCGTAAAAAGTGTTAAGAATTTTTAAGTTTTTAACAAGAATCAACTAGTTAATACCCTGACCAATTGAACAGACTGTGCATACAAAATGCTTGATATATAGGAAAATAAAATTAGGTGGAAACTAAAAACGTGTAAATTTTCAAGATGTAATTTTTATTTATTTATTTAGCACCTAATGCAAAAAAGAAAAAGAAGTATATTCCCTTTTCTTTTTTGGTGGGTGAAACCTGAAATGAAATAAAGCATACATCTAAGGCATGGCTCTTTAAAATCATATCTTTCATTTTTGCTATATGTCACAGTTACTGACCTCATGGGAACCACCTTCCTTTTATTTATTTCTCTCTTTTTAGCCAATACCTTTTTTTTTTCTCTCTTTTTTAATTGGAACTCAGAAATAACGAAAAGAGTTCACAACCAAAAGAGTTGGCCATGAGATTTAGACCTAAATGTCTTTTTTTCTTTTTTTCTTTTTTTTTTCCACTTTTTTAAGGGCTTTAATTCTTGTAGTGCGTTGATGATGTTCACTAGAGAGAGAGAGAGAAATGCTAATGGGCGTGGAGCTGTACTGAATGTTATGGGAGTGATTGAGATTTCAATATATATATCTAAAATAAATAAATAAAAATTGACCACTCTTTGCCAGCCTTCAAAGTCCAAGAACTGAGAGGGACAGTTTGTTGGAAGGAGTTGACATTTATGAGGACCGAGCCCATTCTATATTTGGGGCAGGCAGGATTTCAGTTTATTTTCAATGAGTTTTCTGACAAAATTTTCATCAATCACAACATTTTTTTATTTATTTATTTATTATGTGTATAGACATCAATCACAATTTACATCTTAATATGTATCCTTAGTTGGTAAAGGGCTAAAGGCTCTTCGTAACAATTTTTTAGTCCACCTTGACAAAGAAAATCAAAGAATTTCAAGGTAGTTGGCTCTCCATAGCAACTTATAATTATAGTTTATCTTCAGATTGGATGGGGTACGTAGTATATGGGGAGTGCAAAGGATTGTAGTCTTGTAGAGCACTTTGATACTACCTTCTATCATGTAAAAATTCATTTATTTAGAAATCTTAATAGGATTTTTGTGAAGGCTTTGGATACTAAGCCCAATATTATAGGACAAGAGCCCAAGGTACTTTGGGTCAACGATATTATGTTTCGAATGCATTGCTTAGCTTCTCACAACTAGACATGGCAAAACGGGTCAGAATTTTCTGACCTGACCTGACCCGACCCGAAAAATACCCGACCTAAACCCGATTTTTTTAACCCGAAGCAAAAACGGGTTGACCCGTGACCTGACCCGAACCCGAACCATTTTTTTAAAACAGCAAAGTACATGCCAAGATAATCTGGTTACAATAAAGTTAAAAACAGATTTAAAATTTTAGATATGTGTGAGACACATTCACAAGTGTGAAAATAGTAAAGCCAAAGTATCAAATTAGCATAAATTATGAATGCTTAGATCTATTTTTTTAACAATTTATGTTCAAAATAAACGGCTTTTCAAAATAAATTATGATATTTCCTAGAGTGTGTGCTGCTTAACAATGATATGATCTTCATAAAAGAGACTAGGTATAAATAAGTAAGCAATCAAACTTTAATGTATATCTCAAATTGAAATAGAGTGTCAATCACAATTGATAATAGATTATAAAATTAATTTTTAAAATTGTAACTTTCTTATATGTTTTTATTCTTTATCAAATGAGTTATCCAATAAGTCATTTGTAATTTTTTTTTTTTTGGAATGTTGATATTGTGTAAAAATAAAACTTGTATATTTGTTTTACTTATCTTTGTGTTGTTTTGTTTTAGATAGCAATGTTAGGATTTGTATAATTTTAAAATTATTGAATAAGTATTAATAAGTTTAACTGAGTTTATTCTTGATATAAGCAGTGAATTCAAAATAACGCATTTTACATCAAGTAATATGTTGCATAACTATCCAAATGGCAAATACATATTGTTTTCTTTATAAAAAAATAAAAATAAAAAATTTCATGTGAAAATTACGGGTCAACCCAACCCAACCTGACCCGACCCACAACCCGATTGACCTGAACCCGTTTTCAACCCGCTTAAAATGACCCGTTTTGACCCGTGACCCGATTGACCCAACCCGACCTGCCCGTTTTGCCATGTCTACTCACAACATATGAGACCCACATGTTGTGAGAAGTTAGATGTATATACCCGAAATATGATATACCTGGGCTTATCCCTGTAGTGATGTTTGAAACCATCCACAGGTCCTAAGTCCATACAGTACTAGGTGTTGAAGCCCAAGCTAAAAAAAAACTCCAATAACTCTATGTTTGAAACCATCTAGAAGGGAGAAGCACAAGGCTCTAGATCTCCAAAACTTGGTCAAGGCTCCAAATCTCCAAAACAGACGGGGATGGCTGATTGATGGTTGAAAAAACTATTCAACCAACCATTCTTAGAAAGCTTATTTGGTGTAAGAAGCTTGATTGGGAAATACAAATGGAAAAAAGTGAGAAACAACACTCCTATTTCCCATATTTTAGGCCTCCCATCACTGTATTTTGATATGAACTCGCTGCCATGGTTTATGTAAAAATATTTTAGGTGAGATTGTGTATATAGATGAGGGTCTTTAAGAGCTTGTCCTTTTGTGCTTATTTTCTGTGTGTAAAGCAAGATGGTCTAGCAGGCTTGCTCTTAGTGTATACATTATAACATGTTGCTTATATGAAAATTAATGGGGCTTTTATCATGTTACTGTTTCTTATTATTAGTGACACTTATAAGAATGGCCTAAATTATCTTATTGTACCATGCAAAAGATGTGATGGTAGCCTAAAATGTCAGTCAGGTCAAAGCTCTAAACTGTTTGATTTTTTTTTTTTTAAATTTATTTATCATTATTTTTTTAATCTGTAAAAGGAAGCCTTCTTCACATTAAAAATTCAAAGTTGGAGTACTGTTAGTTTGGTTTGATCGTCATTTCATTCAGGGACGGAGCTACGTTTTACAATGTGGGCCATGGCCCCGCCAAAAATGCTTAAAAATTTATTATAGCTGCTAAAAAATAGGTTATACAGAATTGTTGTAAAAGTTGACCCCTCCAAATGAAACTAACTTGCCCCCTCATTTGTTCTTAACTACTTATTTTATTCACATTTACTTAATTACTTTGACTTTTTTTCAGTCTTTCCTCCATCTCTCCTCCCCCAACACATCAACAAGCCCACAACTTTATCAAGATTGCAGCTCACATCAGAAAGACAGAAAAGAGATAAAGCAGAAGAAGAAATAAGTTTAAGCAACGAAGAAGAAATAAGTTTTCTGTATAAACGACATTAGTGTAGTGATGATGTTGTAGTTTTGTATTTCCTGTATATAAAACTACCTGTAGCTTTCATTGTATTTAAGTTGGAGGAAGCTCACACGTGGAATAACAGACTCCTACACATGCAGTAACAGATTTGTTGGTTGTAACAGATTTGGGATATTTCTCCAGGTCTCTGTTTTAGTATTTAGGGGCAGAGCTTGTACAGATTCATTATTCAATTGAAATCATTATTTTCATTCTCTCTCTCTCTCGCATATTATCTTCTCCTTTATAGTTTCTGTATTTTCTTATATGGTATCAGAGCTTGAGCCTTTATCAATGGCGTCAAACACAGAAACTACCTCATCTACTTCTTCACATCGCGAGCTTTCTCCAATGGAAGATCCTCGCAGTCCATTCTTTTTGCATCATGGTGAATCTCCTGGTGCGATCCTCGTTGCTCCACACCTGACTGAGGATAATTACCCAACCTGGTCTAGAGCAATGATAATGGCTTTGGATGCTAAGAGCAAACTTGGCTTTGTAGATGGTTCCATCACTGTTGCAATGGCGATTACACCGCTTGAGAAGCAAGCTTGGTCGAAATGCAACTCGATGATCTCATCTTGGATCTTAAATTCTGTTTCACCTCACATCAAGGCTAGTGTTATTTACAGAGACACAGCTCGTGCAGTGTGGAATGCACTCAAGATCCGTTTTCAACAAGCAAATGGACCAAGAATCTCTCAGCTCCAGAAGCAGATTTCTAGTATAATGCAAGGAGATTCTACAGTAACAACATTTTTCACTAATCTTCAAGCTACTTGGGATCAACTGTTGAATCTCAGGCCCTTGCCAAGCTGTTCATGTGGCAAATGCACTTGTGGAGTAAATGATAAGATTACACAGCTTTATCATCAAGACTCAATAATGCAATTTCTCAATGGATTGAGTGATTGTTATTCACAAGTCAAGACTCAAATCCTTATGATGGAGCCTGTTCCATCAATAGATAAGGCCTTTTCATTGGTAATCCAGGAAGAAAGGCAAAGGTTTTCAACTTTTAATGGTACTCCTTCCATTGAATCAGCTGCACTTGCTGTTAAGAACCAAGTCTTCAATCAAGGTTCTTCTTCAAACAACAGCAATGGTAGAAATTTCAAGGGCAATGCTAGCAAAGGAAGACCTGTATGCAGCCACTGTGGATAGCTTGGACATATTATGGAAAAGTGTTACAAACTTGTTGGATTTCCTCCAAGTTACAAGCAGAATGGACGGATAGCCAAGGCTAATCAAGTTATGGTAGATGATATCCAAGGTCAATCTGAATTTGTGCAGCAGAACAATCCCTTCCCTTTCACTTCAGAGCAGTATCAACAGTTGCTATCTCTACTGAATTCTCATGCATCCACTTCTGGTAATTCCAATGATGCTATAGCCACAGCCAATTCTGCCATTTTAGGTAATCCTTGTGACTCTTTTCATGATTCTGTCTGCTTGAGTATGCAACATTCCATTTTGCCAATAATCCAGCTAGTAAAACAATCTTTGATAAACAAACTTGGGTCCTTGACACTGGAGCAACAGATCACATTGTCCATTCTATCAATTTGTTCACTAAAATTACCAGTTCTATCTCATCTTTTGTCCAATTACCTAATGGTGAAAGAGTTCTTGTCACACACATTGGCACTATTCAAGTGACAGCCAGTCTTATACTTGAGAATGTGTTATGTGTTCCTGCCTTCACTTTCAATCTGATCTCTGTGAGCCAATTAACAAAAAGTTTGTCTTGCTGTTTCATTTTCTTGTCCAATTTGTGTTTTATACAGGACCTTTCTTGTTGGAAAATGATTGGAGTGGGTAAACTTCATAACAACCTCTACTTGCTATCTACAACTCCTTGCAAATCTGATTCTGCAGCTTCTTCCATTTTAGATTCTGTTTTTGGTACTTTTGTCAATAATATTTCTAATGTTCCTGTCATAACCAAGCCATTTCTTTGGCATCTTAGACTAGGACATGCCTCAGATTCTAAGCTTCTTTCTTTACATGATTGTATACCTGATGTAAGCAATGTTCATAGCAATAAAACTTGTACTCTTTGCCCCATTGCCAAACAGAAACGTTTTCCATTCCCTTTCTTTAATCATTTGTCTGCAAATTCTTTTGATCTTATTCACTGTGATGTATGGGGTCCCTTTGCTAAGTTTACTCATGATGGTTTTAGATATTTCCTTACCATTGTTGATGATGCCACATGATCCACATGGGTGTACCTCATGAAAAACAAATCTGAAACCAGACCCTTGTGAATTTCTTTCTTCAATATGATGTCCACACAGTTTAGCACTAAAATCAAGGCTATTAGGACTGACAATGCTCAGGAATTTACCCTACCAGAGATTTATGCTAAGCATGGAATTCTGCATCAGCACTCTTGTGTCGCCACTCCACAACAAAATTCAGTTGTGGAGAGGAAACACCAACACATATTGAGCATTGCAAGGGCCTTAAAGTTCCAGTCCAATGTGCCTCTTACCTTTTGGGGTGAATGTGTCCTAACTGCTGTGCATATTATCAATAGGCTGCCCTCTTCTACCCTTGGCAACAAAACTCCCTTTGAGAAACTTTACAACAAAATCCCTTCCTATGATCATCTTAAGGTGTTTGGATGCCTTTGTTTTGCTTCTACCTTATCTCACAATAGGTCAAAGTTTGATCCTAGATCCTTACCATGTGTTTTTCTGGGCTATCCTTATGGGGTTAAAGGCTTCAAGGTGCTTAATCTTGCCACCAAGAGGATTTTTGTCTCTAGGGATGTCCTATTTCATGATACTGTCTTTCCATTCATTTCTTCCACATATTCCTCTTCCCCTCATTCCACAATTACCTTACCTCATCTTTTTCCTTCCCCAGATCCTTACCTTGACCCCTTACCTTTTGTTGCCACTCCCATTGTTGATTCCCATACCACATTCACTCCTGTTACAGATTCTACATCTGTTTTGACCCCTCCTACTTCATCCATTCCAGATATTACATCTACCCATTCCCTTGATTCTAATCTTCCTCCTTCTGCAGACTCCATACCTGATCCCATTTCCACTTCCATTCCTCCTTCCATACCTACTTCCCTTCCTGCTTCTATTCCTGCATCTATTCCTGATTCCATTACAGCATCTGTACCTGATTCCATTCCTGCTTCTGTACCTGATTCCATTCCTGCTTCTGTACCTGATTCCATTCCTGCTTCCATTCCTTCTTTAAGGAAGTCTACAAGAATCAGTAAAGCTCCTGCTTATTTGCAAAATTATAAATGCAGTAATGTTGTTCATGATCAGTTTGCTCACTCCAATTCACTCATCAAGTCTGGTTCCAGGTCCTCTATGTCAGGTTCCAAGTATCCTCTCTCTGATTATCTTGATTCTTCTGGTCTTTCCCCTTCTTATGCCCATTTTTGTTCCCTAATCACTGCTATTTCTGAGCCTAAGTCCTATTCTGAGGCTATCAAGGACCCTAAGTGGCAGATTGCTATGGCTGATGAGATTGCAGCCTTGGAATCTAACCAGACTTGGTCTCTTACTTCCCTTCTTTCTCACAAGAAGGCCATTGGGTGCAAATGGGTTTATAGAATCAAATATAAGGCTGATGGATCAGTAGAAAGATACAAGGCCAGACTTGTGGCAAAAGGATTCACTCAATAGGAGGGTTTGGACTTCACAGATACTTTCTCTCCTGTGGCTAAGATGACTTCAGTGAAGACTGTTCTTGCCATTGCTGCTGTGAAGGGCTGGCACCTTGTTCAACTTGATGTGAACAATGCTTTCCTTCATGGTGATCTCCATGAGGAAGTTTATATGCATTTGCCTCCGGGTTTTCACAGCAAGGGGGAGCATTTGGTATGCAAACTGAATAAGTCATTGTATGGTCTTAAGCAGGCTTCAAGACAATGGTATTCTAAGTTCTCATCTACCATTTTGAAGTGTGGTTTCAAACAATCTAAGTCAGATTACTCCTTATTCACCAAGAAATTCAATCAGTCTTTTATAGCTCTCTTGGTGTATGTTGATGACATCCTCATTGCCAGCAATGATACTCATGCTGTTGAAGAACTTAAAGTGTTTTTGGATCAAGAATTCAAGTTAAAAGACCTTGGCAACTTGAAATTTTTCCTTGGACTTGAGGTGGCTAGATCAGACCAAGGTATTTCTTTATGCCAAAGGAAATACAGCTTAGAGATACTTAAAGATGCTGGGATGACAGGTTGCAAACCAAGTAAGGTTCCTATGGAACAAAATTTGAAGTTAAGCAAGTTTTGTGGAGAATTACTACCTGATCCTAGTGTTTACAGGAGGCTAGTAGGAAGATTGCTGTATCTCACCATAACTAGACCAGACATTGCTTACTCAGTCCAAAAATTGAGTCAATTCATGTCCAAGCCACGCAAACCTCATCTTGATGCAGCTTATAAGGTGCTGCAATATCTTAAGGGAACTCCTGGTCAGGGCATTCTTTTCTCTTCCAAGTCTGATTTGCATCTAAAGGCATACACAGATGCAGATTGGGCTTTTTGCATTGACACTAGAAGATCTACTACCGGATTTTGCATCTTCTTAGGTGATTCACTCATTTCATGGAAGACCAAGAAGCAATCCATTGTCTCTAGATCCTCTGCTGAGGCAGAATATAGGGCCATGGCTATTACTACATGTGAAATAACTTGGCTTCTAGCCTTGTTAAAGGACTTAGAGGTTTTACATCCCAAACCTGCTATGCTTTTCTGTGACAATCAAGCAGCCATTTACATAGGTGAAAATCCTGTGTTTCATGAAAGAACCAAGCACATAGAAATAGATTGCCACTTGGTCAGGGACAAAGTTGAAGATAAGGTCATTCGGTTGTTCTTTACTCCTACTCATTCCCAGTTAGCTGATCTTCTCACAAAGGCTCTTAGTGGTCAACAATTGCAAGCATTACTATCCAAGATGTGTATTGTGAATATCCACAATCCCAATTCTCATCTTGAGGGGGAGTATCAAGATTGCAGCTCACATCAGAAAGACAGAAAAGAGATAAAGCAGAAGAAGAAAGCAACGAAGAAGAAATAAGTTTAAGCAACGAAGAAGAAATAAGTTTTCTGTTTTCTGTATAAACGACATTAGTGTAGTGATGATGTTGTAGTTTTGTATTTCCTGTATATAAAACTACCTGTAGCTTTCATTGTATTTAAGTTGGAGGAAGCTCACACGTGGAATAACAGACTCCTACACGTGCAGTAACAGATTTGTTGGTTGTAACAGATTTGGGATATTTCTCCAGGTCTCTGTTTTAGTATTTAGGCGCAGAGCTTGTACAGATTCATTATTCAATTGAAATCATTATTTTCATTCTCTCTCTCTCTCGCATATTATCTTCTCCTTCATAGTTTCTGTATTTTCTTATAAACTTTTATAAGTTTTACAGTTTTACTCACTTTTACTATTAGCTTCCCTTTTTAATATGTATTTTCTAATGTTCTACTTTTCAGTCCCTTCCAAAAGAACTCATCACTCAGTGCAAATGTTTATTTATTTATTAAGTACTCCATCAAGACTCAAAACTTACTTTCTCTCTCCTCTCTCCTGTGTGTGTTTGTTTAAAAAAAAAAAAAAAAACCCTTACTTTCTCACTCCTCTTTCATCCAATGACCTAACTCATTGAAAATATTTCTAATTCTCTTAACAGGATCAAGGAAAAAAAATTCTGCAAGCTTAAATAATTTGATATATATTATCACAACACCCTCTAACAAATGTGCCAGAATTTTGTTTGTCTTTTAAAAAATAAAAATATTCTACAATGCTATAATATCCTTTCTAAGGCTTTTTGAAAATAAACCAAATAGTTGAAAATAAAAGCAAAGGCAAAAGGAAGATGCAGGTATGGAGCTAAAATTCTTAACTTGGGGGCTAACCTCTAGGACCAAAATAAAATTATATAAAATTCAAATCACACGCGTGTACACACACATACACACAAGGTCGTATATAATTGTGTGTTTACTATTCACCTAAAAATTTGAGCAAATTTTTCATATTTGGTAAGAGATAACTAAACTAAAATTATTGAGAATTTCTTAGCCTAATTTCTTCTTTTTAATTTCTATAATTTCATATGTTTTATTTAGATACTATCTTTCATATTAAATTGTATAAGTTTTTTTTTTTTTTTTGACAGAAAAGGTAGATAAATTGTATAAGTTTTTATTACATATATATATATATATATATATATCTACAAATTTTATATAAAAAATTGAATTTAAATAAAGTATTTTTATGTTATTTGTAATATATTTTTAACTTATTATGAGATAATTTTTGCTATGCTTAAAATTTTGGAGTTTAATTTTTAAAAAAAAAAATTATTTATTTACCCCTCACAATTCTACAAACTTGTAGAATATACTAAAGGATTAACACACTCTAAAAATTATATATATAAAAAATCAATTTTCTTTTCAACTGATATCTTATGTGACTTTGCACTCTTTTCTCTCCCATAAATCAATTAAATACTATAAAAGTAAGAAACATAACAAGAAATTGAAGAAAATAAAAATTTAAGTACTCAAGAAAATTATAAAAACTAAACATATTAAAAACATAATTCAAAAAGACAAAAAACAGAACTCTTTAGAAAATATTTATTTATCATACAAAATAAGTTTTTTATTATGGATTTAACAATAAATTTTATTTACCCGCATGCCTTAAATGGAATTATATTATAATCACTTAATAATTTTCATGTATTATTTTCACAAAAATAAGAAATGTGAGTGGGAGATTTATTAAACATCTTTTGTAATCTTGTTATTTTTAATTATATTAAAACACTTCAAAATTTTCATACATTATTTTTTTTTTAAATAATGAATTTGATTAGAGCTTTATATATATATATATATATATTCTATTTGTTTCTTGTTAGGGGGGGAGGGGGGGGCATGGCTCTTGTTGGCCCTAATGTAACTCAGTCCTTGAAAGGGTGTTGAATGTTGTGGATTTTGATTTGTGTGGGAAAGGGTTGGTTTGATTTGGTTTTGATTTGGGTTCTCTTGGTTTAGTTGTAAAAATAGATAAAAGAGAGAGCTCTTTGGATGATGCATGAATTTAGAATAGAAAAATTATTGTATTCCCATATTTTGGTTGAAGTGTAGAGTTGTTGCAGGTGAATGGATTTCCAACTGCTTTTATGTTTTTTTTTTTTTTTTTGGGGGAGAAAACTACTTTTATGTTTGTCTTCTAACACTATCTACAAAATCTGTTACATATAATAATGTCTCACTATTGTATAGTTTTTAAGACACTTATTCCTCTAACTAGGTTGGGCCTTTTTTGATGACAATCAATTTAGGAAAAGGTATTTAGTATTTTGAAAAAAAATTTAGAAACTTCCGGAGTACGGAAAAATTGTGCTCATTACTCTCACATTCATGATGAACCCCAACATAAATTTAATGGATGAACTACACCATAAATGTAAGATGAGAGAACACAATTCTCTACGGTTAGGAAATATCTAAAAATTAATCAATATTTAGACTATATCTAAGCCTTTGGGATTTTGAACCTTGGGTGCTTTTTTATTTATTTATTTTTTCTTTTAAACTTTCCTTTGTTATTTTTTAGCAAGACTTATTGTATATTGTTGGAGCAATTTTTTTATTTTTTTATTTTTTTGTAAGATTTGTTGTGTATTCTTTAATGCAAATAGATTTGATTTATGAACATTACATAGAGAGATAAGGTATAGTTTTTGTAAGATTCTTCAAGCAACTTTCACAAATACCATTTTTAGATCTTTATTTTTCTAATTTTTTTTTGTCATAAATGTTTTTAATGCTGAATAAAAGACAACCCTTTGTAAAAATTTAGGCCCAGCCCATGGTCATTCCTACTTGAGTTTTCTTCCCCAAAACTAGGGATGGCAAAATGTACCCGACCCGCGAGTACCTGGCCCGACCCATTGCCATTCCTTCCCAAAACTCATTCTGTGTTGTTTGTTTGGGTCGGTCATCAAGCTTCAAACATGGCTTCTAAGCTCATCAGGCATAGCCATCTCCGAGCCCTAAGCTCCTCCATCTCCATCAACAACCACATCCAGATCGAGCTTCCCTCAAATTCAGCTATAGGCTCATTTCCAATGCCTCTTCTTGTTTCTCTACTGGAGGATTCCAAGGAGCTTCCTCTTTGAAAGACCTCGAGCTCGCTAAATTCACCTCCATTGTCGAAACCTACTCAGCCTTTTCATTTCCTCATTTTTTTTTTAGTCCTCTATTTGGTTGGTGAGGGAAAAAAAAGAGGGAAAATGAAAGAAATTACAACTTGAAAATTAAATTAACTTGTTTTTTGAATCGGTGGGACTCTGAAAGGCCATTTAAGCCATTGCATGCGATAAATCCTACAAGACTTGCTTTCATTCAAACCCGACCCATTGCCATTCCTACCCAAAACTCATCCCTAGTTGTTTGTTTTGGTCGGTCATCAAGCTTCAAACATGGCTTCTAAGCTCGTCAGGCATAGCCATCTCCAAGCCCTAAGCTCCTCCATCTCCATAAACAACCACATTCGCTCTCCTCACTTCTCTAACCCTAACCCTAACCGAGCTCCCCTCAGCTATAGGCTCTTCTCCAATGCTTCTTCTTCTTCCTCTACTAGAGGATTCCAACGAGCTTCCTCTTTGAAAGACCTAGAGCTGGCTAAATACTCCATTGCCAAAACCTGATCAAACTTTTTATTTCCTCATTTTTTTTTCCATCCTCTATTTGGTTGGTGAAGGAAAAAAAAAAGGGAAAATGAAAGAAATTACAAATTGAAATTTTAAATTAACTTGTGTTGAGAATAGGTGGGATTTTGAAGGGCCATTTAAGCCATTGCATGTGATGAATCTTACAAGACTTGCTTTCATTCGAACCCAACCCGTTGCCATTCCTACCCAAAACTCATTCCTTGTTGTTTGTTTTGGTTGGTCATTAAGCTTCAAACATGGCTTCTAAGCTCGTCAGGCATAGCCATCTCCGAGCCCTAAGCTCCTCCATCTCCATCAACAACCACATTCGCTCTCCTCACTTCTCTAACCTAAACTGAGCTTCCCTCAGCTTCAGCTATAGGCTCATCTCCAATGCCTCTTCTTCTTTCTCTACTAGAGGATTCCAACGAGCTTCCTCTTTGAAAGACCTCGAGCTTGCTAAATTCGCCTCCATTGCCGAAACCTGGTCAGCCTTTTCATTTCCTCATTTTTTTTTTAGTCCTCTATTTGGTTGGTGAGGCAAAAAAAAAAAAAAATGAAAGAAATTACAACTTGAAAATTAAATTAACTTGTTTTTTGAATCGGTGGGACTCTGAAAGGCCATTTAAGCCATTGCATGCGATGAATCCTACAAGACTTGCTTTCATTCAAACCCGACCCGTTGTCATTCCTACCCAAAACTCATCCCTTGTTGTTTGTTTTGGTCGGTCATCAAGCTTCAAACATGGCTTCTAAGCTCGTTAGGCATAGCCATCTCCAAATCCTAAGCTCCTCCATCTCCATCAACAACCACATTCGCTCCCCTCACTTCTCCAACCCTAACCGAGCTCCCCTTAGCTTCAGCTATAGGCTCTTCTCCAATGCCTCTTCTTCTTCCTCTACTAGAGGATTCCAACGAGCTTCCTCTTTGAAAGACCTAGAGCTCGCTAAATTCGCCTCCATTGCCGAAACCTGGTCAGACTTTTTATTTCCTCTTTTTTTTTTCATCCTCTATTTGGTTGGTGAGGGAAAACAAAGGGAAAATGAAAGTGTAAGGTTGAATTTATTCAACCATCTTGTTGGCTTTATTCCGTGCCAAATTTGCTTGTATTTCAGCAATTAGTAACCCTGTATTTAAGTGAGTTTGTTGTAAGGGTAGTGAGTGAGATAAAGTGTTGAATGCTCAAGAGTGTGCAAGAAAACAGAGTCTCGCGGTTGGATCTCGCGGGTGACTCGTGGCTACAAGCCGCCAGAAGCAACACACGTGCCAAGCATGCCAGAAGTTGAAGAGTCATGCTAGCTGGAGCACTACAGGACAAAATAGGACAACTGGCCATTCTGTTATCTCGTGGCTGGATCTCGCAACTCAGTCAAGTCGCGAGGCCAAGTCGCGAGCCAGACCTGTTTTGAAAAACCTGACGTTTCACATTCCTTTCTCACCCTAGTATAAATACCCCTTATACCCACCACAGAAAGAGAGTTTTTAGAGAGAATTTTAAGAGAAAAACCCTAGAGTAAAACAAGATTGATTCATCAACAATCTTTACATAAGAAACTCTTCAAATTCCTCAACTCTCTTCCTCTCCATTGTTAAATCCTTGAGAGACATTTTACCAAAACCTTTTCTCACCATATCCATTACTGTGAGAGGGCTGTTTGGTGTTCTGGGAAGTAGTTAGGAAGGAACCAATTTACATTGGTTGATGCTATGGTCAAGTAGCGGAATCTGGGAAGCTAGAAAAGAAATAGGTTCGGCGCAACCTCGTTGGAGCAAGAAGCTTGGAGGGCTTAGGTACACTGGGTAGATTAGGCTTGGAGTGTCTATTGTTGTTCATGTATCTCAACTACATTTTCTAGTGGATTGTTTACCGCTTGGAGGGCAGTGGAGAGGTTTTACGCCGAGGGCTTCGGTTTCCTCTTCGATAACACATCGTGTGTTGTTCTTGTGTTTGCATCTCTCTTCCCTTTATCTTTGCCTTTTATTTTCTACTGTGAATGTGATTTTAATTGGCATAGATTGTTTACCAATTCTGTATTACGTTTTTGTTCATGTTCCACACATTAATTGTTTGATATAAAGCTTGAATTGGTAATTTGTAAATTGGGGGTCTAAACGTTCAATGGTGTTTTTATACTATTTGAACTTTCAGAATGAAATTATAACTTGAAATTTTAAATTAACTTGTGTTAAGAATAGGTGGGATTTTGAAGGGCCATTTAAGCCATTGCATGTGATGAATCTTACAAGACTTGCTTTCATTCGAACCTGATCCGTTGCCATTCCTACCCAAAACTCATTCCTTGTTGTTTATTTTTGTCGATCATCAAGCTTCAAACATGGCTTCTAAGCTCGTCAGGCATAGCCATCTCCAAGCCTTAAGCCCCTCCATCTCCATCAACAGCCACAGTCGCTCTTCTCACTTCTCTAACCCTAACCCTAACCGAGCTCCCCTCAGTTATAGGCTTTTCTCCAATGCCTCTTCTTCTTCCTCTATTAGAGGATTCCAACGAACTTCCTCTTTGAAAGACTTAGAGCTCGCTAAATTCGCCTCCATTGCCGAAACCTGGTCAGCCTTTTTACTTCCTTATTTTTTTTTTAATCCTTTATTTGGTTGGTGAGGGAAAAAAAAGTGAAAATGAAAGAAATTACAATTTTAAAATTTAAATTAACTTCTGTTATGAATAGGTGGGATTCTGAAGGGCCATTTAAACGATTGCATGTAATGAATCCTACAAGACTTGCTTTCATTAATTCGAACTCGACCCGTCGCAATTCCTACCCAAAACTCATTCCGTGTTGTTTGTTTTGGTCGGTCATCAAGTTTGAAACATGGTTTCTAAGCTCGTCAGGCATAGCCATCTCCGAGCCCTAAGCTCCTCCATCTCCATCAACAACCACATTCGCTCTCCACACTTCTCTAACCCTAACCGAGCTTCCCTCAGCTTCAGCTATAGGCTATTCTCCAATGCCTCTTCTTTTTCCTCTACTGGAGGATTCCAACAAGCTTCCTCTTTGAAAAACCTCGAGCTCGCTATATTCGCCTCCATTGCCGGGACCTGGTCAGCCTTTTTATTTCCTCATTTTTTTTTCATCCTCTATTTGGTTGGTGAGGGAAAAAAAAAAGGGAAATGTAAGAAATTAAAACCTTGAAATTTAAATTAACTTGTGTTTTGAATAGTTGGGATTCTGAAAGGCCATTTAAGCCATTGCATGCGATGAATCCTACAAGACTTGCTTTCATTTGAACCCAACCCAGTGCAATTCCTACCCAAAACTCATTCCATGTTGTTTGTTTTGGTCGGTCATCAAGCTTCAAACGTGGCTTCTAAGCTCGCTGGGCATAGCCATCTCCGAGCCCTAAGCTCCTCCATCTCCATCAACAACCACATTCGCTCTCCTCACTTCTCTATCCTTAACCCTAACCGAGCTTCCCTCAGCTATAGGCTTTTCTACAATGCCTCTTCTTCTTCCTCTACTAGAGGATTCCAACGAGCTTCCTCTTTGAAAGGCCTCGAGCTCGCTAAATTCGCCTCCATTGTCGAAACCTAGTCAGCCCTTTTATTTCCTCAAAATTTTTTTTTTAAATCCTCTATTTGGTTGGTGAGGGAAAAAAAGGGAAAATGAAAGAAATTACAACTTGAAATTTTAAATTAACTTGTTTTATGAGTAGGTGGGATTCTGAAAGGCCATTTAAGCCATTGCATGTGATGAATCCTACAAAACTTCATCACCTAATATATTGAAATTGGGAAAAAAAATGCATTTGGTGATGAAATATTCCATCACTGAAAATAAGGTTTAGTGACGAAAATATTAGGTGACGAAAAACTTTCGTCACCTATCATTTTTATATTGGTGACAAAACATTTTCGTCACCAATACATTCTGTGACGAAGCTTAGGTGACAAATGCTGTTTCGTCACCATTTCTTCACCATATGTATTTAGTGACGAAATAATGACATATTGTGACAAAATGTTTTGTCACTCTAGTCCACTTTTGTTGTAGTACGTGCTTTGTTTGCTGGCATGGCGTGTCTGCTAGAGCCTAAGTTCGTGGTAAGGACAGACAATGTGGCCAATACCTTCTTTAACACACAAAAGAAGCTGTCACCCAAGTAGGCGAGGTGGCAGGAGTTGCTACAAGAGCATGATTTTGTGTGGGAGCACATACCAGGCAAGCATAATGAAGTAGCAGATGCACTTAGCCAAAAACAAGTGCAAGAGTATGTGGCTGCCTTGACTAGAGTTGAGTCAGATTTTGTGGACAAGATGAAGGAAAGTGCTAAGTTGATGCTACCTATTAGAAGCTGGTGCAGGATGTGACTGCAGGCCTTGGGAGGCATTATTAGCTTGAGGATGGATTGCTATATGCCAAGGGTGGCAAGTTGTTTGTTCCAAATGGGAAGATCCGTAGAGACTTACTGAAGGAAACTCATGATCCACAATGAGCAGGACATCTGGGTAAGGATAGAATGTATGCATTACTGTCCCATTCTTACTATTGGCCTAGAATGGAATTGGATATTGAGTTGTATGTGAAGACTTGTCTAGTTTGCCAACAAGACAATGGCTTAACTCAAAAGGAAGCAGGTTTGCTGCAGCCTCTTCCTATACCAGAAAGTCCATGGGTTTCGATTTCAATGGATTTTATTACTGGTTTGCCAAAAGTTAAGGGGATGGGTTCATTTTTCGTGGTGGTTGATCGATTCTCAAAGTATGTTGTTTTTATGGCTGCACCGAGTACATGTATAGCAGAGGTAGATGTTGATTTGTTCTACAAAAATGTGGTGAAATACTTTGGGTTACTTGAAGATATTGTAAGCGATTGAGACTCTCGATTTACTAGTTGATTTTGGATTGTTCTGTTTGGTTTAATGGGTTCAGAGTTGAAGTTTTCGACTACTAATCACCCAGAAACAGATGGGCAAACAGAAAGAATCAATGTTGTGTTGGAGGACTATTTGAGGCATTATGTGACTGCCAACCAGAAGAATTGGCTAGACTTGTTAGATTCTGCAAAATTTTCCTACAATCTGCATAAGTCTTCATCGACTGGAATGAGTCCATTTGAGTTGGCTATGGGGTAGCAGCCTCTCACACCTCATGAGATTGCCAAGCAGCATTCAGGGGGCACGTGTCCTGCAGCGTATAGATTTTCCATCAAGAAGCAAAAACTGATGCAGGAGGCACAAGATAGCTTGTTGAAAGCGCAAAGGAGAATGAAGAAGTATGCTGATAAAGGGAGGAGGCCTTTTGAGTCCCAAGTTGGGGATAAGGTGCTCTTGAAGCTGACTCCACAGATTTAGAGAAAGTTCAGAAATGAGGCAATTCACAAAGGTTTAATTCCTAAATATAATGGTTCATTTGAGGTTGTAAAGAGAGTTGGTGTTATGGCTTACAAGTTGAAGCTGCCAAAAAGATTGCAAATTCACCCAACAATTCATATGAGCTTCTTAAAGCCTTATCATGGGGATGCAGAAGATCCTACAAGGAATGAGGCAAGGTGTGCTTCACCTACTGTCATGGTTCAGTTTGATTGAGAAGTGGATAGAATTCTCGATAAGAAGGTGACAGGTTATCGAAAGGGAGGAAATATGATAACTTACTACTTGGTGAAGTGGAAAGGGGCGGCTGAATCAGAAGCAAGTTGGGAGAAGGCATCTACATTGTGGCAGTTTGAGAAAGAGGTGAAGGCATTTGAGAATATTCTATCGACGAGGACGTCGGCTTCTTCTGGTGGGGGTGGTTTGTTAGGAGCTTTACGAGTTGCTGATGATGGCATGAGGAATTGGAGTGCTTGGACAGCATCAAGCTAGTCACTTGGCTCAATGTTTTCTCAAGACACCAATGGCTCCTCATGCTTATCTAGTGAAGCTCCTAACTGCTCTTTGAGGGGGACAAGCCCGGTCTCCTTGCTGGATTCAAAATGATGAGCATGATGAGGGACAGCATGTGGAGGCATCTTGCTCCACATGATGCCCCGAGGCTATGGCAGAGGAGGGCCAAGGTGGGCAAAGACGAATTTTGATGTTGGGTAGCAGCAGGTGGTGCTGACCCTGTGAGATGGTGCATGGCATTGGTGGCTTGGCTAATGGTTGCTTTGTGTGTAGGGTTGGTGGCTTGAGTGCAAGGCAGTGCTGGGCTACTGTGATGATGATATGCTATGCAAGACATTGGGCTGGTTGGTGTTGGCAGAATGCATGGACTTGTATGAGTGGGCTGATGACAGTTACTTGATGTGCTGTAGATGGGCATGCTGTGTGGGCTGTGATGCTGATGAGAAGGGCTTGGGTAGGGGCCAAGCCTTCTAAAACATGATGGAACAATTGTGTGTGGGTTGCTGGAGCATGGGTAGAGGCCTCATGATGTGCTGAGATATGGGCTAGCATGTATAAAGTGTGCAGCAACAGTTACTGGTAGTTACCAAGTAGTTCCTAGCTTGTTGGATATTCTGACCTGTTGAGTAGAGGCTGGAAACGTGGAGAGTAGGCCAAGACAACATCAGTTGCAGGTGTCTTAAGTCAGACCACATGTGGCAGCAAGTCCTAGACAAGGGGGCAGTTACTTGGCAGTAATTGCTCGACAATTATTTCTGTGCATTTATGGCTATTGGGGCTATCAAAAGCAAAGTGTGTAATTTGGGCTTAGAGAGTTTCGTGTGTATTCTTCAAGCTTCCTTTGTGCTTGATATTGAGTAATAAGGGTTGGAGTTAGTGCCCTGTAAATACTATGTGTGCAGTGTGTGTGTGAATTCCCTTCATACTTCTGTTCTGAGTGTTCCTACAGTGTGTGTGTGTGTAGTGTGTTGGCTGAGACTAAGTCAGGGGCTTAGTGCCATCACAGGCAGAAATTTTAAAAGAAAAATTGACCCTGTGACACACACACAGATCTTTCTCGCTCCCTCTCTCTATTCCATATTTTCCTTTAATAAAAAACTCTACCGAATTCAAAAAGTTTTCTGAGATCAAATTTATAGAAGAAAGGACCTAGCATTAACACAGAGGAACAGAAAAAACTAAAAAGAAGAAGAAGAAGAAGCATAGAGGAAAGGACCCAGTAGTAGCATAAAGGAGCAGAAAAAAATATTGTAGATTTGTGAGTTCTGTGATCTGGGGCTGCTCTGTGTAGTAATCTATCTTTTAAACAAAGGGGTTAAAATTGGGCTTTTAAGGAAAAATAGTGGGCAATTTGAGAAATTAGTTGAACCTTCCAACGATAATATTGCAAACGCACCGTGCCTTTTTGCAATTGCAACTCCCCAGCTGCCACACAGTCTTGTGCGTCTCCTTTGTATTTGGAAAAGTGATTTTTCTACAAAGCGTGTTTGCAATGTGTTACCAAACACGCGGTTTGGATTTTCAGCAGGAAAAATTGCGTTTTGGCTTAAGAAAGTGGAACCAAATGCACACTTGGTTCCACTTTGAAAGCCCAAAACGCACGTTTCCAAGCCCAAAACCTCTTTTGTTATAGAAGCCTAGGCTGAATCTTCCTTGCCATGTATTAACTATTAAGAAGTTTAGGCATTCAAATGTAAATGTCTTTATTTTTTTCTTAAATTTATCCTTATTAATTAAATGGTATTATCTCTTTGTATTCATTCGTATTATGATCCTTTACAATCTCTAATTGATCCTAAATAAATGTGTCGTCTCAAAACGACGCTGTTTTGGCTTCTTTGTGTTTTCAAAACATGTCGTTCTGATTGTCACACTGATTCTCTTATGAAAAAAAAAATTGTACCAATGAATATAGATTCAAGGGCTATGATCAGTTTGACCTTATTGGAGTTAACTTCTGAGTTGTAGGGTCACAATTAAATGCGGTATTCCCTTGTTGAATATGCCTTACGAATTTGGTACCTTTAGAGGGTGCGAAGTCAGTGTAGCTAACTTTTGAGTTTCACTTATTACTTCAACCGTATAGCATCTCTCATCAATTCATGCCAATTTTTTATTAACTGGACTCCACAATAACTCATCCTTAAAAAGTACCTTACAGTGCCCGTTAACATTTCTCATATAGAAATATAGAGAAAAAAAAATGGCTCGGACTTCTTTTGTTTTATGGTGGCAAGGTTATTATTTTGAAAGGAAAAAAGTGTAATGGAAAACTAGAGACTATCTCAATATTTGTAGCAGATAATATAAAATGAAGGAAATTAAAAGTTTATACTAAGAGCAATGTCTATTTCACATACTCATTTACACACATAGTATACATACTCATCACTTTTGGAACAAAAATCGTGACTTGGAAATTGTGATTTTAGTTAAAAAAAAATAAGTGTGTAATGTGTGTAAGTGAATGTTGTAGGGAATTAACACGAAATTCCCAAACCTGTGAGAAACAAAATAGAGAAAACACACGCCAAAGAAAAATATTCACATGCACAAGACAATATTTATGTGGTTTGGCAATTTGCTTACGTCCACGAAGTTGCTGGGATTTCACTATTATCAAGGAAAAATACAAAGTGTGGCAGTACAGTTTTTCTCTCTCTCTCAGAAAATCTCTCATTAAAAACCGTGCAACATCATTTCGAGTTGAATCGTCATCTGGATCAAACACAACTAGGCTCTATAAAACCCAACAAATGTGGCAATAGACGTTTCACTTATATATACAAATGTCATAAAGCCCCCAAGAGGAATGAATTTGATAAGATGATTGGTTGGCCTTAACCTTATGTTGCGGTCATCCAAGAAATGTTTTCACCAGCCTAAATGAACTATAGAATTATATCAAGGTCAGTGTTTTAGAATCTAATTACCTAGATATCATGGGAAAAGTATTAGGTACTCCTGAAGCAAAGTGACGTGGTACTCTCTCCTCTCATGTGTGTAGTAGACTCCACCATAAATTTAATTAGTTTAATTTACCATAAAATGAGAGAAGGGAATATCATATCAACCCACTTAGAAAGTACCTAAGAATTACTTATATAGTGTAACTGTGAGAAACAAAATAGAGAAAACACACGCCAAAGAAAAATATTCACATGCACAAGACAATATTTACGTGGTTTGGCAATTTGCCTACGTCCACGAAGTTGCTGGGATTTCACTATTATCAAGGAAAAATACAAAGTGTGGCAGTACAGTTTTTCTCTCTCTCTCAGAAAATCTCCCATTAAAAACCACGCAACATCATTTCGAGTTGGATCGTCATTTGGATCAAACACAACTAGGCTCTATAAAACCCAACAAATGTGGCAATAGACGTTTCACTTATATATACAAATGTCATAAAGCCCCCAAGAGGAATGAATTTGATAAGATGATTGGTTGGCCTTAACCTTATGTTGCGGTCATCCAAGAAATGTTTTCACCAGCCTAAATGAACTATAGAATTATATCAAGGTTGGTGTTTTAGAATCTAATTACCTAAATATCATGGGAAAAGTATTAGGTACTCCTGAAGCAAAGTGACGTGGTACTCTCTCCTCTCATGTGTGTAGTAGACTCCACCATAAATTTAATTAGTTTAATTTACCATAAAATGAGAGAAGGGAATATCATATCAACCCACTTAGAAAGTATCTAAGAATTACTTATATAGTGTAACTGTGTTACCTTTAGTTCTAACATTCCTACCAAATGTGTCAAATGAAATAAACCCGATGGCCAACAGGTGGGTCCTACGCTGGCCAAATACTGTATGGTATAAAATTTATCCAAGTATCCTTGCACCCTATCTATGTTGTATCATCTATGGTCTGGCAAAAAAGTTATCAGGCCTACATGACGTGAACAATAGAAGTAGAAGTTGGTGGTCTAGAATCTTTTTGTTTTTTTTTTTTTTTTTTTTTGAGAAAGGGTGGTCTAGAATCTTGTTTCGTAGATATCAGGTACGTCAACTGTCAAGATGAAATTAACCCTCCTTTTTTGGTCAAGCAGGTTGGTCCTATGTTGTCCATTAATGGTGGTGGCTTAACCATCCTTTTATGAGTATAATCGTGGTGGTTCTAGGAATTATTTCTTGGGTGGTCATTAAGAGCATTCATATTAGTTTGTATCAAAATAACATGAGGGTAAAATTTTGTACAACCAACCACAAACATTATACACAACAACTTATGTATTATTGTGCAAAATGCATTTATAGTTACAATAATTATGCAAATATTTACGGTTACAGTTCATATGCAAATTTATTTATTAATACTTTCTTTACTCGTATATAGAGAGAGATGATTTGAGAGAGTAGTAAACAATTGATAAAGAAATAATATTTTAATAATATATAGTGTAAAATAGATTTGATGTGGATTTTAAAAAAAATTAGTATTGTAAAATAGAAAAATTAGGTTTTTATGCTAAAATAGATAAGACTTTTTGCATTAGGAATTTTTTTGTTACTCAACTTATTGATTATTGAAACTATGTTTACCCTTATTGGTCTTTGTAACTATATTGTAGGGTGTTAAATTTTTTTATTTATGATAAAAAAATATTTCAAAAAAGATTATATATATATATATATATTTTAAGGTTAGGGTATTCATTTGAACACCCTAAACATAACATGGAGCCGTCCTTGGTTATAATCCATCACCCGTATAATTTTGGAAGTTGTAAGTTGGATTAGTGGCAAGTCCGATTATTACGCCGGTGGTCTCATCCACTTCATAACCAGGTTTAAGAAAATTCGGTGGGGGGAGGGGTGGGGGTTGACGATCAGCACACCTCTACAAATCCCTTTTTTCCTCCTAAAAAAAAGAAAAAAGAAAAAAAAATGTTGGCCCTACGTTAGCCAAATTTTGTATGGTATATAAATTATGTCCAGGGATGCAGCTTGCACCCTATGTTGTACCATCTATGGTCTTCCAAGAAAGTTTCTTGGGCCTACATGAACTATATATATAGTGTTTGTTTGGGACAAGCTGAAAATTTCAGTTTATTTGCAATTTCAGTTTATTTTTGCTACTATTTATGAGTCTTACTGTACTTTTTGGTACTATTTATGTATTTTACTATACTATTCACCTAACTTTTACCTTTATCTACAGTACTTTCGGTAAAAAATTTTCAGTTTCAATTAAATAAACTATTCCTAAACGGACACATAGTCTTGAATCTAGATACCATTTACGTATGTTACATATAACTTTAACTTTCCTAGCAAATATGTCAAGATGAAAGTAACCCTCCTTCGGTTAACTACAAAGCTAATTTTTACGGTGCTATCTTCGATGATCCGTAACACAGAAGCCTAGGAAATGACGTCTATGACAGAGCAGATCCGTCTCCCCCAAGTAATACCAATCGTAGAGGCCTTGGCTGCTAATTCAATTCAGTCTACAATAGGGGCTGAGAAGGTAGTTTTAGAGGTGACTGAACTGAGGTTATCAAGATTCAGGGAAGGGATAAATATTGCTAGCATTGATCCCTTCCCTGAATCACAATTTCTAAATCACTAACTTTATTTTTGTTTTCCAACATTTTTTCACTAGAGAAAAAGCAATAGAAACCGCAACTACTCATTTAGGCATTAAACATTCATTTAATCCCACTTGTTTTTTTTAGAGGGAGGAAGGGTAAAAAATGATCTCGATTTCTTTGATGAGAAGGCCATGTTTATCAGCGGAGAGCTCATCACACAGAGCAAAAGTATCTTCATGGCCATAGTCCTTGACCCCCTCCAACAGAGTCTGTGGTGGTGGCATTGCCGGCGAAGGTGGTGGTGATGGTGGATATGTTTAAATTAATTGAGTCACATCCTAATAACTGTGGCACCATTTGGTAGAATGAATATTATTGGTTTGATCCTTTGGTTGGATGAACACATGGGGCCGGGTAAACAATAATTAAAGCAGTATGATGTGCACATCAGCCCATGGGATGTGTAATGTGCACATGGCTAGCTCTTTTAGTGTAATGTGCACATAGATTCTATGTGTGCTAGTGCAACTAATAAACAATAGTTTAATTAATCAATAATTAATTGAGGAAAACAACTAATAAACAATAATTAATAATTTAATTAAGCAATACATTATAAAAGACAAACAAATTAAATTATATTAGGCTAAACAACAATTAATAATTTAATAATTAATGAAATAACAATACAACAACTTATAGTTTATAAAAGACAAACAAATTAATGAAACAACTAAACAACAATAATTAATAATTTTATTAATATGTTAAATGAATTTATAGTTTATTGTATAGGTACCTTTATTCATTTCATTTTTTTTTTCCTTTTGAAGTTTTTCAGTGTACAAAATGCAAATTTGTTTTGGTTTTAAGAACTTTTTTTTATTTATTTTAAGCACAAACTTCATGTTGGCCAAATTTTGAATTTTGGCTGGTATTTACCGAAACGTCCCGAAACACCCAAAATAGACCGAAATGACCCAAAATTTTTTCAAAGTGTAATAGGAACACTCTGGACAAAATTCCTGGAGTCGCCACTGAAAAGAGGTCGTCGTTTCCAAGTGCTTAGCATGAAATCTGCATGCTTCTGCACCATTTCCCAAGCTGTGATAACGTGTCGTTCCTCAACTAGAGTTGCACCAACGGCAAATCGTATCACGTATACTCCCTCGACCACAGCATGAGTCATGAAGACACAGCCCGACATGTTAATGGACTCCAACAATTTGCGGTTTGCCTCATTCGCAAGTTCCTCGCTTACTATGTCAAGCTTACCATTTTTGTATACTGTCTCACTTAGTGCCGATGGCAAAATCCTGAAACAAACCATGGCAAAAATTATAGGGACCACAATTTCAAACCTTTTATCCATATCTACACGCTCTTCAAAAAGTTTGGCCATTTTCACATGGTTTCTCATGAAGCTCCTAAGGTTATCTACACCATAGCTTCTAAGCACAAACCATAATTTCAAGGAACGAAATCTTCGGCTTAGGGTTATCTGCCAGTCTTTATAGTCCACCACTTGCTTTGAATCCGTGGCTTTATTCCTCAAGTACTCAGGGTTGGTTGAGAGTGACTTTATCAAGGCACTAGGATCTTTAACCCAAAGGCAACAGCAATCCAAAGTGGTTAAGAACCACTTGTGTGCATTGAGACTAAATGAGTTTGCACCCTCAACACCATTAATGAAGTGCCGAAACTCTGGACAAATACAAGCGCTTCCGGCATAAGCGGCATCAACATGAACCCACATTCCATAATCTTTTGCCACAGCACATAACGATTCTAGTGGATCAATGGCAGCTGTTGAAGTTGTTCCCACGGTGGCACATAAAAACAATGGAACTAGGCCTGCTTGCACATCTTCGCAAATTTGGGCTCGTAGTGAGACAGGTGATAGTGCATATGATGTTGACTTATAAGTCTTGATGGCTCTGACATTCATTGGATGGATCCCTGCTATTTGTGCGGCTTTTTGGATTGCACTATGTGTCTGGTCAGAAGTATAAACCACCAACTTTATGAGGTTCTCTCTCCCAATTTTGCTTAGTATTTGATCCCTTGCAGCGACAATTGTGCACAAAACGGCCTCACACGTAGTCCCTTGTAGCACACCCCCGCCATTGCCAGAGAAAAGGAAAGACTTTGGCAGCTGAAGCATATCTCCAAGCCAATCCACGACTATTGTCTCTAGTTCAGTAGCTGCTGGTGATGCAATCCAACTGAATCCGACCACATTGAAGCCGGTGCTAAGCATCTCGCCTAGAAACCCTGCAATGCTACTAGTGCATTGGAAGTAAGCAAAGAAGTTAGGGCTTTGCCAATGTGTTAAACCAGGAACTATGTGCTTTTTTACATCATGAAGAATGGTTTCAATGGGTTCTGGATTTTTTGGGGTGGACTCTGGCAAGAGTTTCCGGAGATATCCTGGTTCAACTTGGCTTAGAACCGGGTATGTTTCTACATCGCGATAATAATCAGCAAGGAAGTCTATGATCATATGGCCTTGCCGCCTGAATTCCTCGGGGTCTAATGGGTTATTGTTATAGGAAGAAGTGTGGTTGGGCATATGGTCAGACTTGACGCTACCCATATATATATGTACTATGGGGAAAAGAAATGGTTCAGGATTCTTTGGTTTTCTGGTGGAAGGGTTATAACTGTGGAAAGGAAAAAGTGAAACGAGAAACTAAAGACTATCTTGTAGCTGATGAGATGAAATGAAGGGAATGGAGAGTTTATATATATGTCAGGGAGCTACGTGAGGAATAAAATTCACCGTGATTTTCTTTGAATAGACCACCATTGTCTCATTAGCCACAAGACTGCCCAAGTCATTTACAGCATCAGAGGGATATATATTTATGTATGTTAAATGAAGAGTAGATGGTGGTTGTGAACAGGTCCAGAGCTAGGACTTAGTGTTAGGGGCAGCTATAATTACGTGCGATAACTCTAACCTCCAACTTAATTTGCTGCTTAGACGTTGTGGGTTTTTTTTTTTTTTTTTTTTTTTTTTTTTATTATAGGTCTTTGATGTGTATGTTTGCTGCTAGGTAAGGACAAAATTACTCTACTAAAATTTTTTTAAAGGGCCAAGTTGTTTGTTTTGGGTAAAATTTGTTGGTTGGACTTAAATTTTTTTAGCTAGTTTTGCTATTAGTAATTTTTGTTGTTGCGCTAATGTTTTTGAGCTTGTATATTTTGTTTTAGATTTTAGTTCTATAATTTTTTTATGACCTTTAAAAATAGAAAAATGTGAAGGATACAAACTTGTTTTATAAATTAATGATGTGGTGAGTGTTATTGATAAGTAAAAAAAAATGATATAAATTATGAGCTTAGATACAAACCAATAAGAATTTGCTATCTCAACACTTTGTAAAAATATTGTAGAAAAGTTTGTGACTATATTATTACTTTAAAAAAAAAATCAATGATATTGTTAAGAGGGCAAAGTGTAATTTTATAAAAACAAAATTGCTAAAATTAATACCAATATACATATACTAATATCTTTTAGAAAAAAAAAAAAAATCAGGGGGGTCCATTGCCCCCCAAAGCCCAAGCTTAGTTCCGTCCCTGGTTGTGAAAGGGGTGGTGAGTAAAGGGCTGATAATGAATTAAAACCATGCCAAACCGCTCAATTAAATTTTGATTCATACGTCATTGGGCGCACCAGAGGGATGAATCCAAAAAGGTCGGCCAGTATGTTTTCCAGTTGTTGCTGTTGCCCTCGGCTAGAGTTAAAAGGTTAGCTCAACAGTTGCCTTCACGAGAAATGCCATTGATCAGCTCCACATTCCAAGACCAAAATGTAGTTACAATACTGTTACATACAATTACAATTATCAACCAAAAGAGACCATACAATATGATATTTTCTTTAGGCCTGCTTGTTTTGTTTTTTTGTTTTTTGAGTGAGAATCAAATTCTTTGAGCTTGTTAAGATGGAGCATTTATGTGACCATGCCAAATTTTGTCTCACAAATAAGAATTATAAGTTATAATGGTAAAATTACAGAATTACTAACTTGATTAGGACATTTTTAAATCTTAAATCCTAAAATGTAACTTATCAAATTTTTTGTGATATACTATATAAATATAATAAAAGTTACGCTTTAGAAATTGTGATTGTGCCAATGACAAAACGCATGTGTTACATGATGTACAATAGATAACTTATTACGTGACTTACTATTTATTAAAATATTTACTTTATCTCGTGGTTACACAATTACACCAAATAACTCAATTATTTTATGATAAAATAAGTACTAAATATATATATATATTTTTTTTTTAAGGGTAAAACTTAGATACAGTACTTTAGGTACTGTTCCTTAGGTACCCTTTTAAAATTCTGCCACGTGTTCAGTCACTTAAGTTTGTAAACGACGTTAACCAACCGTATCTTCCTCTTCTTCTTCTTCTTCTTCTTCTCTTCTCCTGTGAAAGCCATTCAAAATTCCAGAAAACTCCAAACCCCAATTTCTCACACCTAATCTATAATATTGAGATACAAATCATCCTACAATGCTAGAGCATCCAAAACCTACATATCCAAAAAAAAAAAAACCCAAAATTTTTAGTCTGCATTTTGTTTATTCTGTTCTTGTAAGACCACTGTTTTATGGTTTCATCTTTTTTGGGTTGGACGTTGTTGCTAAGTCCAGGGTCCCATTGTATACTTCTTTTCTATTTATAATACAAAATTCTCTCTTTTTTCTTTAAAAAAAAAAATCATAAATCCCACAAACCCAATTCACAAATTCCAAATCCAAATCAACCCGGCCTTCAACTAAACCAAGTCTAAAAGCACAAAATTCGACTTAGATCTACTGGGTATGAGCTGATCTAAATAGATTGTTCTTAACAGCTCCGTGTGTTAGTTCAAGTTTAAGAGACACTCTGTGTTGTTGCTCCATGTTGCTGCTTCACCTTCGCGTGTTAGTTCTTGACAGCTCTGTGCTACCGCTTTAGTTGCGAAAATGAAGACGAAGAGGAAGAGGAAGATAGTGGGGTTAGGGTTCTCAAAGCTGATTGAATGGGTGACATTTGAACAGGTGGAATCGTCCATAGAGGATTTCTTGTAGCAAAACTTTTCTTTTTCTCTGGAGAGAGAGAGAGATTTAAGGTTTTTCTTGTTTTTTTCATGGCAAATTGGGTTTCAGCAGAACAAGAAAAGTAAAAAAGAAAAATACGAATGACCAACTTAACGCCGTTTGCAAACTTAAATGGCTAGACAGGTGGCAGAATTTTAAAAGGGGTACCTAAGGAACAGTACCCAAAAGTACTGTATCTAAGTTTTGCCCTTTTTTTAAATGCTAGAGCTACAAGCACTGAGCAACCAAATGTATAATTGAACCCTAAAGCTATCACTTGACTGACAAAAAATTTAATTCCACAACTATCAGTCTAGCAAACATTAATTAAACGTGTCACATTTGTACTAACCAGTGGCGGACATCACAAGGACTGAAGGGGCCTTGGCCGCCCTCCCCCACCCCACCCCCCCCCCCCCAATTTTTTGAAAAAAATGAATGAATTTTTTTTTTTTGAATTATCATAAATAATTTGAAAATTTTTAAAAGAACCTTATCATTTTGGTTCCTATACCCAATAATATACATATATATTTAAGAAAGTCTAAAAATAAATATAACTCTCATTTAAATAGAAAAATAATACTAGAGATACAAACTATTTTACAAAAAATATTACAAATGGCTGATGTGATGAATAGTAATTGGTAAATGAAAAAGTAATATTAATGCTACTACAGTTTTGTGTTTACAACATAAAAAGTAAAAGTTCAGTGTGACCATAGACTGAAATTCTCTCAAACTAGACAAGAAATAGTGAAAGACAAGTTTGAAGCTTCTGTAGACCCCTTACCCATGTATAATGCTCCTGTGCATGTTACTTTACTTTTCATTTGTGTTTTTTTGATTTCTATACTTTACTTTTCATTTGCTTTTTTTTTTTTTTTTATTCCTTATAATACATTATTTGTTATTATAATAATTAATATATTATATACCGTATGGCATTATAATTAATAAATGTACTTGATTAGTTTGATTAAAATATAAAGCATATACTATTATATTAACATGTATTTAGCACTTCAAAAAAAATTAACATGTATTTAATTATTGTTTATAGCACATATTAAGTTATGAAATATTGTATATTACTATTTTAGATTTCATATATATACAAAAAATTTTATAGATAGCCACCAAAGATAAATTCCTAGCCACACCAGCATTGGTCTTAACTCCACAACTTTCCAGCCTGGGGTTTAGTACAAGTGTACAACTTTTGCATGTTCCTGCACCACTTACCAGGCCATGTTAAACGTGTCACTCCACCAATTCTAAAGTCCTACAACTAACCCACTGCCAAATCTTCAATGAATTTGGAAATGAGAACATATTTTTGGCTGAATTTTTGTTTTCAGTCTTTATAACTCAAAGCTCTAAATTTTGAATTTGAGTCACCGAAAATGAGAACATATTTTTGGAAGTTTTTAAGTTATGAAAAACAATTAAGCTAATTATCATGTTCCTCGTCACTTAATTAGGATATCAAAATTATCATTTTTGTATTGGGAAAATTTGACTATAAACTTGGTTATAGTAAATTACTATAATTCTCACTAAAAAAAATTAATATTGCTATATATTTTAAAATTTTATATATATAACGGCTTTATATTTATAACAGGAGTACTAAAAAATTTTGTATTTCATATTCTCGGTTGCTCCTATCTTAAAGTGAATGCTCTTATTCTCGGTTGCTTCTATCTTAAAGATGAAATTGCCAAAAAAAATAAGATGAATTACCAAATATTGCTATATAACGGCTTTATATTTATAAGTTATAACAGGAGTACTAACAAATTTTGTATTTCAATATTCTCGGTTGCTCCTATCTTAAAGTGAATGCTCTTATTCTCTGTTGCTTCTATCTTAAAGATGAAATTACCAAAAAAAATAAGATGAATTACCAAATATGCTTGCTGATTGGGAAAACGGAGGACTTCCATTTCGCAAGAAGAAATTCTATTAATAGTGTAATTTTTTTAGTGCTTATATAGCAAGAGAAAAATCTTGGGATTATTTTTTTTAAATTTTATATTTTATGGTTTGAAAATCTTAAAGACTCCATTTATTTATTTTGACAAACTAAGACTTGAGCATGCAACACTAGAGAATGATATAAATTGACTAGAGTTTTTTTTTGGCTAACACAATGTAACATTCATGTCTCTTTCTCCTTTTTTAGTCACATTACATGTGTTCTTGGAGATTTATATTGAACTTAAAGAAACATTATTTAAATAATGTTTTTTATTTTTATTTTTATATGTTTTAAATAACGTTGTTTCATCCATAAGTAATATCAACTTGATAAGTTCATCATTATATTTTTGTCTAGATCATAACTTGATTGCAATCATTATTTAACATGTTCTTGATGAAGTTTTTTATTTGTGCAACTTAATAGTAAAATTATCAAACATTTCGTTTCTTTTTTGCTAAACAAAAACCAGCTAGAGGTTCCCCACTCTTCGTTGATTAGTATTTTTCAAGAATCATAGAAGGAAATGCTTAAACTAAAAACTAGCTATATGTCTAGAAACTTGGGAACATAACAATATATTTATATATTTATTATTTATTTTATTTTATTTTACTAAAGGAGAGCTTCACATACCCAACCATAATGAAAACTTCGAAAGATAAAAATTACAAATAAAAATTGTCAAAATCAAATCGAATGAGTTGAGACTTACCCCACATTGAGAAGGTTCACGAGTAGTTTAGAATAAAGACAGAGCTAAAGCAAGAGTCCACAAACACACCAAAACATGAACAAAACAAAAACAAAAACTTATACATATACAAAAACTAACAAACTAAATCAACAATTAATAATTTAGAGAAACAAAAAACAACTAATTGAGTAACAATATACTTTAAGAACATAAATTTAAATGTTTACATACAAAAATTAATAAAGAAGAATAGATTTAATAGGTTTTAAAAGGAAATTATAAAGTTATTTTATTTTGCACTTTTGTTTTTGATTTATAACACTACTTATTTATATCATTTTCTACCCACCAACTTATATGTATAAGAGAGAGTTTGGATACAGTTGAAATAGCTTGCATTTGCGTTTTCTGTGGGTCCCATACATTGTTCACGGGACCCGCAAGTACAGAATTTGACAAAATCAACTTTAAAACTAGGTCCCATGGCACTATTTACACGTTTAAAAATTATTTTGCTACAATGTTTTCTTTTTTCAGTTTTCAGCAATAAGCGGTATCCAAACAGACCCTAAATGTTAGTGAATGACTAATGTTTTAGCAGAAAAATCCTACAATTGTGATTGGAAAAAAAAAATTATAACTTGAATTGGAAAAACACTAAATAAGTTTGAAATGAAATAAAGATAAAGCATTAAAGCTAATAAAATAGTTTGAATGACATTGTCGTTGATATTATCTTGAAAATATTACTGTTTACCAATCTTCTCAATGTGATGCTAACATATACAGAGATAAATATCTTATGATTTAATGAAAAAGAAGATTTACTATTTAGAAGGCACTCAATCATTTATCCTTCTCAATTGAAATGAGCAAGGCTATTGCTATTTCAGTCATTAAAAAAAAAAAAAAAAAAAATACATGTGAGCGCCATAATCTACAAAAATTATTCTTTTCAATCAATATATTTAATACTGTATAATTGGAGGATAACCATGACGACTTGTATTTACCTTAATTTTGGATGTCAATAAGTATTATTATTATAATTAGCAATAGGGGTTACCATAATTTTGGATCATCTCCTTTACCTTTCTTAATTTGTCATCATTTTTCAAAAAAAATTAAAATTATTGTATTGGTAAATTTTATTATATACTAATTTGGGGTAGAGATAATTCATGTAACTTTGCTTTAAATAGACAATGACTTTGATGTTGATATAAATGGAAGATGGACTAATAGTCTCAAGGTGATGGTCATCTGGGTGGTTTTTTTTGTTTCTAGTTTAAAATAAATGTTAGTGTCAAAAAGTATGTGCAAATATATAGGAGCGCACACATGCATGCACAAAGACGCAACTAAAAATAAATATAAATGGAGACAAAACATAAACCTAAACATAACATATGCTTATACACAAACTAGCTAATTAGATTCAATAATTAACGAATAATAGAAACAAAAATTGCTAATATATATGTTAATTAATTAGATTTAAATGTTTATAAAAAAATTTCATGAAGAAGAAAAAATTTAATGAACTTTAAAAGATAATTATAGAGTTATTTTATTTTCTATTTATTATCTTTAGTTTTAAAATCTTACTTGTAATTTATAATTTTTACTCACTAACTTATAAGTATAAATCTTAGTGGTATATAGCTATAAATTTTATTTGCCTTATAAACAGTTGGAGAGTTTCCTTAACCGCTAGCTTTGTTGGGCTTTTCTATTTTTTATATATTTTTTAATAAATTTGACACAAGTAGATCTTGTCAAACACAAACACAAACCCAAACCCAAACAGCCCAAACCACATAAGTTCAAGTACATGACTAAACTGATCGATATTTACTTTGTCAACCTCAACCTCAATATGTAAATAGTGCACTAAAATATCTCCAAAAATGTAGCAAACTAGAAATATAAGATGTAATACAAATCCTTTGTACCACATTTTGTATTCCATTTTTTGTTCCACCAATCACATATATATAGAGATGGGTTCAAGTTACACCTGGTGTAACTCTTTACTCTAAAGAGTTACACTTTTTTAAAACCATTGGATTTAAGTAAATCCAACAGTAAAAAAAAAAAAAAAAAAAAAAACCATTAATGCAAATATTCTAATTGATCTTATTTATTATCCCTTATTTAATACATTCCATACTTATTTCTAAACCCAAAAAAAATTATACGTTTGACTCTTTCTCTCTCCATGCACATCTCTCTCTCTTTCTCTTTGCAAGTATCTCTCTCTATCTCCTCCACGGCTCTTCCACCTCCACAGCTAGGTCGCCAACAGAAAAAAAAAAAAATGATGTGACATCATTTTATTGGAAGAATTAAATACTTGTAACAGGCTTATGTGGCACTCAATGAAAAATATAGAATGAGGGATTACTAGTGCAAACAAAATATAATTTCAGGGGATAAAATTTAAATTATGAAACTTTGGGGTTCTTGTCCCATAAATATAAGTCTTGTGATGGAATCATGTAAAACTCTCTAATTTTGTTTAATTTTAATATTGTTTAATTTGATGTAACTCTTTAGAGTAATACATTTTCTTCACTGTTAGATTTAAGTAGATCTAACGGTAAAAAATATGAACCCATTAACGCTAATTACCATATCATTTATTATCCCTTATTTTTTGAATTTCCATATCTGTCTTTACTCCTTTTTTTTTTTTTTTTTTTTTTACAAAATAGAATTTCTACTTTAGCCTAATCTAAGTATATATGTGTGTGAAGCTTCCTCCTAGAAACTTGAACCCTGGCCCTTGCCCCCGACACTCCATAAGCATTTATACTTGTAGAGTGACCACCACACCAAAGGTGCGTGGTAGTCTATCTTTACTCCTAAAAGAATCCAAGTGTACAATAAAGAGGAGAAAAGATGAATATCCCTCGATCCAAGTTGAGAGTTCCCTTAACTCCTTGGCATGATTAGCTAGAGCATATGCTAATTTAAAACACTATTTAGTCTAATACATCTGAAATCTCCTTCAAGCATGGTTCCTCCAAGTGAATTAATGCCAACAACTATGAGTTGGCAAACTCCCCCAGTTCATGCCAAACCGCTCAATTAAATTTTGATTCATACGTCATTGGGCGCACCAGTGGGATGAATCCAAAAAGGTCGGCCAGTATGTTTTCCAGTTGTTGCTGTTGCCCTCGGCTAGAGTTAAAAGGTTAGCTCAACAGTTGCCTTCACGAGAAAAGCCATTGATCAGCTCCACATTCCAAGACCAAAATGTAGTTACAATACTGTTACATACAATTACAATTATCAACCAAAAGAGACCATACAATATGATATTTTCTTTAGGCCTGCTTGTTTTGTTTTTTTTTGTTTTTTGAGTGAGAATCAAATTCTTTGAGCTTGTTAAGATGGAGCATTTATGTGACCATGCCAAATTTTGTCTCACAAATAAGAATTATAAGTTATAATGGTAAAATTACAGAATTACTAACTTGATTAGGACATTTTTAAATCTTAAATCCTAAAATGTAACTTATCAAATTTTTTGTGATATACTATATAAATATAATAAAAGTTACGCTTTAGAAATTGTGATTGTGCCAATGACAAAACGCATGTGTTACATGATGTACAATAGATAACTTATTACGTGACTTACTATTTATTAAAATATTTACTTTATCTCGTGGTTACACAATTACACCAAATAACTCAATTATTTTATGATAAAATAAGTACTAAATATATATTTTTTTTTTTTTAAATGCTAGAGCTACAAGCACTGAGCAACCAAATGTATAATTGAATCCTAAAGCTATCACTTGACTGACAAAAAATTTAATTCCACAACTATCAGTCTAGCAAACATTAATTAAACGTGTCACATTTGTACTAACCAGTGGCGGACATCACAAGGACTGAAGGGGCCTTGGCCGCCCTCCCCCCCCCCCCCCCCCCCCCCCCCAATTTTTTGAAAAAAATGAATGATTTTTTTTTTTTTTTTGAATTATCATAAATAATTTGAAAATTTTTAAAAGAACCTTATCATTTTGGTTCCTATACCCAATAATATACATATATATTTAAGAAAGTCTAAAAATAAACATAACTCTCATTTAAATAGAAAAATAATACTAGAGATACAAACTATTTTACAAAAAATATTACAAATGGCTGATGTGATGAATAGTAATTGGTAAATGAAAAAGTAATATTAATGCTACTACAGTTTTGTGTTTACAGCATAAAAAGTAAAAGTTCAGCGTGACCATAGGCTGAAATTCTCTCAAACTAGACAAGAAATAGTGAAAGACAAGTTTGAAGCTTCTGTAGACCCCTTACCCATGTATAATGCTCCTGTGCATGTTACTTTACTTTTCATTTGTGTTTTTTTGATTTCTATACTTTACTTTTCATTTGCTTTTTTTTTTTTTTTATTCCTTATAATACATTATTTGTTATTATAATAATTAATATATTATATACCGTATGGCAATATAATTTATAAATGTACTTGATTAGTTTGATTAAAATATAAAGCATATACTATTATATTAACATGTATTTAGCACTTCAAAAAATATTAACATGTATTTAATTATTGTTTATAGCACATATTAAGTTATGAAATATTGTATATTACTATTTTAGATTTCATATATATACAAAAAATTTTATAGATAGCCCCCAAAGATAAATTCCTAGCCACACCAGCATTGGTACTAACTCCACAACTTTCCAGCCTGGGGTTTAGTACAAGTGTACAACCTTTGCATGTTCCTGCACCACTTTCCAGGCCATGATAAACGTGTCACTCCACCAATTCTAAAGTCCTACAACTAACCCACTGCCAAATCTTCAATGAATTTGGAAATGAGAACATATTTTTGGCTGAATTTTTGTTTTCAGTCTTTATAACTCAAAGCTCTAAATTTTGAATTTGAGTCACCGAAAATGAGAACATATTTTTGGAAGTTTTTAAGTTATGAAAAACAATTAAGCTAATTAGCATGTTCCTCGTCACTTAATTAGGATATCAAAATTATCATTTTTGTATTGAGAAAATTTGACTATAAACTTGGTTATAGTAAATTACTATAATTCTCACTAAAAAAAATTAATATTGCTATATATTTTAAAATTTTATATATATAACGGCTTTATATTTATAACAGGAGTACTAAAAAATTTTGTATTTCATATTCTCGGTTGCTCCTATCTTAAAGTGAATGCTTATTCTCGGTTGCTTCTATCTTAAAGATGAAATTGCCAAAAAAAATAAGATGAATTACCAAATATTGCTATATAACGGCTTTATATTTATAAGTTATAACAGGAGTACTAACAAATTTTGTATTTCAATATTCTCGATTGCTCCTATCTTAAAGTGAATGCTCTTATTCTCTGTTGCTTCTATCTTAAAGATGAAATTACCAAAAAAAATAAGATGAATTACCAAATATGCTTGCTGATTGGGAAAACGGAGGACTTCCATTTCGCAAGAAGAAATTCTATTAATAGTGTAATTTTTTTAGTGCTTATATAGCAAGAGAAAAATCTTGGGATTATTTTTTTAAAATTTTATATTTTATGGTTTGAAAATCTTAAAGACTCCATTTATTTATTTTGACAAACTAAGACTTGAGCATGCAACACTAGAGAATGATATAAATTGACTAGAGTTTTTTTTTGGCTAACACAATGTAACATTCATGTCTCTTTCTCCTTTTTTAGTCACATTACATGTGTTCTTGGAGATTTATATTGAACTTAAAGAAACATTATTTAAATAATGTTTTTTTTTTTTTATATGTTTTAAATAACGTTGTTTCATCCATAAGTAATATCAACTTGATAAGTTCATCATTATATTTTTGTCTAGATCATAACTTGATTGCAATCATTATTTAACATGTTCTTGATGAAGTTTTTTATTTGTGCAACTTAATAGTAAAATTATCAAACATTTTGTTTCTTTTTTGCTAAACAAAAACCAGCTAGAGGTTCCCCACTCTTCGTTGATTAGTATTTTTCAAGAATCATAGAAGGAAATGCTTAAACTAAAAACTAGCTATATGTCTAGAAACTTGGGAACATAACAATATATTTATATATTTATTATTTATTTTATTTTATTTTACTAAAGGAGAGCTTCACATACCCAACCATAATGAAAACTTCGAAAGATAAAAATTACAAATAAAAATTGTCAAAATCTAATCGAATGAGTTGAGACTTACCCGCACATTGAGAAGGTTCACGAGTAGTTTAGAATAAAGACAGAGCTAAAGCAAGAGTCCACAAACACACCAAAACATGAACAAAACAAAAACAAAAACTTATACATATACAAAAACTAACAAACTAAATCAACAATTAATAATTTAGAGAAACAAAAAACAACTAATTGAGTAACAATATACTTTAAGAACATAAATTTAAATGTTTACATACAAAAATTAATAAAGAAGAATAGATTTAATAGGTTTTAATAGGAAATTATAAAGTTATTTTATTTTGCACTTTTGTTTTTGATTTATAACACTACTTATTTATATCATTTTCTACCCACCAACTTATATGTATAAGAGAGAGTTTGGATACAGTTGAAATAGCTTGCATTTGCGTTTTCTGTGGGTCCCATACATTGTTCACGGGACCCGCAAGTACAGAATTTGACAAAATCAACTTTAAAACTAGGTCCCATGGCACTATTTACACGTTTAAAAATTATTTTGCTACAATGTTTTCTTTTTTCAGTTTTCAGCAATAAGCGGTATCCAAACAGACCCTAAATGTTAGTGAATGACTAATGTTTTAGCAGAAAAATCCTACAATTGTGATTGGAAAAAAAAAATTATAACTTGAATTGGAAAAACACTAAATAAGTTTGAAATGAAATAAAGATAAAGCATTAAAGCTAATAAAATAGTTTGAATGACATTGTCGTTGATATTATCTTGAAAATATTACTGTTTACCAATCTTCTCAATGTGATGCTAACATATACAGAGATAAATATCTTATGATTTAATGAAAAAGAAGATTTACTATTTAGAAGGCACTCAATCATTTATCCTTCTCAATTGAAATGAGCAAGGCTATTGCTATTTCAGTCATTAAAAAAAAAAAAAAAATACATGTGAGCGCCATAATCTACAAAAATTATTCTTTTCAATCAATATATTTAATACTGTATAATTGGAGGATAACCATGACGACTTGTATTTACCTTAATTTTGGATGTCAATAAGTATTATTATTATAATTAGCAATAGGGGTTACCATAATTTTGGATCATCTCCTTTACCTTTCTTAATTTGTCATCATTTTTCAAAAAAAATTAAAATTATTGTATTGGTAAATTTTATTATATACTAATTTGGGGTAGAGATAATTCATGTAACTTTGCTTTAAATAGACAATGACTTTGATGTTGATATAAATGGAAGATGGACTAATAGTCTCAAGGTGATGGTCATCTGGGTGGTTTTTTTTGTTTCTAGTTTAAAATAAATGTTAGTGTCAAAAAGTATGTGCAAATATATAGGAGCGCACACATGCATGCACAAAGACGCAACTAAAAATAAATATAAATGGAGACAAAACATAAACATAAACATAACATATGCTTATACACAAACTAGCTAATTAGATTCAATAATTAACGAATAATAGAAACAAAAATTGCTAATATATATGTTAATTAATTAGATTTAAATGTTTATAAAAAATTTTCATGAAGAAGAAAAAATTTAATGAACTTTAAAAGATAATTATAGAGTTATTTTATTTTCTATTTATTATCTTTAGTTTTAAAATCTTACTTGTAATTTATAATTTTTACTCACTAACTTATAAGTATAAATCTTAGTGGTATATAGCTATAAATTTTATTTGCCTTATAAACAGTTGGAGAGTTTCCTTAACCGCTAGCTTTGTTGGGCTTTTCTATTTTTTATATATTTTTTAATAAATTTGACACAAGTAGATCTTGTCAAACACAAACACAAACCCAAACCCAAACAGCCCAAACCACATAAGTTCAAGTACATGACTAAACTGATCGATATTTACTTTGTCAACCTCAACCTCAATATATAAATAGTGCACTAAAATATCTCCAAAAATGTAGCAAACTAGAAATATAAGATGTAATACAAATCCTTTGTACCACATTTTGTATTCCATTTTTTGTTCCACCAATCACATATATATAGAGATGGGTTCAAGTTACACCTGGTGTAACTCTTTACTCTAAAGAGTTACACTTTTTTAAAACCATTGGATTTAAGTAAATCCAACAGTAAAAAAAAAAAAAATCATTAATGCAAATATTCTAATTGATCTTATTTATTATCCCTTATTTAATACATTCCATACTTATTTCTAAACCCAAAAAAAATTATACGTTTGACTCTTTCTCTCTCCATGCACATCTCTCTCTCTTTCTCTTTGCAAGTATCTCTCTCTATCTCCTCCACGGCTCTTCCACCTCCACAGCTAGGTCGCCAACAGAAAAAAAAAAAAAAAAAAAAATGATGTGACATCATTTTATTGGAAGAATTAAATACTTGTAACAGGCTTATGTGGCACTCAATGAAAAATATAGAATGAGGGATTACTAGTGCAAACAAAATATAATTTCAGGGGATAAAATTTAAATTATGAAACTTTGGGGTTCTTGTCCCATAAATATAAGTCTTGTGATGGAATCATGTAAAACTCTCTAATTTTGTTTAATTTTAATATTGTTTAATTTGATGTAACTCTTTAGAGTAATACATTTTCTTCACCGTTAGATTTAAGTAGATCTAACGGTAAAAAATATGAACCCATTAACGCTAATTACCATATCATTTATTATCCCTTATTTTTTGAATTTCCATATCTGTCTTTACTCCTTTTTTTTTTTTTTTCTTACAAAATAGAATTTCTACTTTAGCCTAATCTAAGTATATATGTGTGTGAAGCTTCCTCCTAGAAACTTGAACCCCGGCCCTTGCCCCCGACACTCCATAAGCATTTATACTTGTAGAGTGACCACCACACCAAAGGTGCGTGGTAGTCTATCTTTACTCCTAAAAGAATCCAAGTGTACAATAAAGAGGAGAAAAGATGGATATCCCTCGATCCAAGTTGAGATTTCCCTTAACTCCTTGGCATGATTAGCTAGAGCATATGCTAATTTAAAACACTATTTAGTCTAATACATCTGAAATCTCCTTCAAGCATGGTTCCTCCAAGTGAATTAATGCCAACAACTATGAGTTGGCAAACTCCCCCAGTTCATGATAGAAGTGTAGCTCTCTCAACAGATCGTGGTCACAGTGGGTCTCCTTGGCAAGGAATTAATTCAGTATGGACTATAATAAGAGAACTATGAATATCTCTAACAATAATGCCCAAACCTGTAGAATTGGTGGTTTTGAAAAAGGCTAGTGCCATATTCACCTTAAGATGAGGAGAAACAGGTGGCTGTAATTGCCATGGTTTAGGAGATGCAGTTGTTGGCTTACATTGCAAAACCTAAATACTTAATGGTCCTAAATTAAAAATTCCATCTAAAGAAATCCAAATTGCATTGAAAGGTTTCTAATGTTCGAAAATTGAAAAAGAAAAAGGGGGAAAAAAAGGATGATTAACTACAAATTAGCAAAAGTTAGAGCAATTGAAGCTTATGCTTTGCCTGGTTGGGACTTGTGAGAACAATGAATGGTCGTTGTTTGGGTATAATATAAGTGTTGAGGGCCATTTGTAAGAATCCAGGTGGAAAGAAAGAAAGCCCAATAACAAGGGCAACAAAGAATTGATAGCAAAACCATTAGGTCCAACCGGCAGGAATATTGGGTCACAGGCCCAAGAAATAAACAAATGGGTCTTGAAAAGACAAGTGGGCTTGAAGAAGCCCGGAAAGAGAGAAATAGCATCCCATGGGTAGTGTATGAGGTAGAAAAGAGAGAAAGAGCCGCCGCAGGCCCAAAGTAATGCAAACTATGAAAGTAAGGGGTTTATGGCAGACCCATAAACCCCAATGATGAAAATAAGGTTATTGGGCCGAGGAAGCCCAATGAAGTTAGTAAAAAGCCCATGGGAATGCAGAATTAGCAAAAGGGCCGAGGAAGCCCAAAGAAAGCAAACGGGCCAAGGATGCCCAAGGGAAAGCCAAAAGGGATATAGGAGCCCATAAATAAAAGCAAACCAGTGGCCATGCTAAGCCACTAGAAGAAGGAATAAATGGCCGGTCTAAAAGAGGCCCAGCAGGATTAAATTATTACAGTAGGAATAATAGAACAACATTGCAAGAAATAAGAGAAACCAAGGAATGGGCCAAAGAAATGTAAGGCCCATCACCAAATAAAGCCCAGCTCTTGAAAGGAGCGGAAAAACAAAAAGCAGCCCACATAAGAGGTCAAAAAATAAGGACGGCGAGCCTCTAGACCACAGCAGACGAATGGGCAGTAGGCAAGTTTTGGACACATATGGAATGAAGGCACGTGCAAGGCCCAGGCACCACCAACCTGTACCCAACCAATACAGAGCATGGTGAGGCCAGAGTGTCAGAGATTCAGAGGGCATGGTTTGGTGGTGGGGAGAGGGGAAAAATCTATTTTGAAGGTTTCGGCTCAGGCTCTTTCAGGGAGGTGTCCTGCTGGGATGGCTTACTATCCAAAATAGGCAAGCTGAGTTGGAACCATTAGGTGCATGCCATGAGGGATAAGGAGAGAGAAATAGCCCAAACCGTAGCAGGAAAGGGTGTCATAGCAGACTAGCAAACAAAATACTCTTCCTTGTCTGGCGATGGGAAGGCGACACACAGACGGAACAGTGATGGTCAGCCAGTACACCCAGACCAGACAAAGGGAGTTAAGGGCTAAAATAGTAAAATCTGGTCACGGCAGGCATTATAAAAGAAGGGTCTTGCCGTGAACAGAAGGGAGGAGGAACAACGGAAACTTTGACTAAGAAATAGAAAACTTAAAAGAAATAGCAAAGAAAACGAGTGAGAAGAAAGAAAGGAATAGTGAGAATTAGAATAGTGGGCATGCACCGGTAGATTGGTCCCTTCTCTCCCTCATGAAATCTGGTCCTCTATGAAAACCTCGAGAGTATCTACGCAGAAAAATCACTCAGACCCGTTTCCCTCAGGGTGGTTACTCTCCACGGCAAGATTCTTTCCTAAGAGATTGACTGCATTGAGAAGGAACGTTCTTCCCTTTGTGGCTCTGCTCCTACAGATTGGATTTTTGATCGATCTTCCCTAATATTCTGACTAACCCATGCGCATTAACATTTGATATCCTTTGTTATGCTTTTTCTCTTCCGCAAAAAAGAAAACAATTAGTATTAATGTTGTAATTGATTTTAAGGGCTGTTTGGTCAATTCCCCATTAAGTGGCTAGATATTTTTTGTTTATTTTATTATTATTATGTCTGCTTGCCACGATTTGTTCGAAACAGTTTCGCCTACTGTGAACACGTCCCTAGAAAACTAAGCCTAGTTTACGCACAAGCCGAACCAACTTAAGCTGAAGCTAAGCCGGTCTCAACTCTTTTATCCAGAAAACTTGGGCTTAGTGCAGCAGGAGGTAGCCCAACACCACTAGCACAGCCCACCCCCTTACAATAGGATAGACCTAAATTTTTTTAAAAGGCAAGTCAATTTCATTGTAATCAAACCAAACATCAGTACATGGTAATACTATGATGGAAGGTCCTTCCATACAATTAAATCAAGAGCCAGTTCATGGGCCACAACATTGCCTTGGCATTTAACATGACTAAAATGATGCTAACCCATTGTTGCTACTAAGACTGTTGTTTCTCGAATAACATATCCATAGCTAAATTGGTTAGGCTATGGTTTGGATAGAACTTTTTTAATAACAGCCGAGTCACCTTCGAACACTGCTCTATCCATCCCCAATTCCTTAATGATCACGACTGCTCTTCTTGTAGCAGTGCTTCCACACATTCCACTAATGAAAGTAACCGTGTTATCTACATCATTGCTACCATGACCTCTCCCTTATCATTCCATATTAAGGTTTATTTGGGATTCACTTATTTTGCTGATACTAAAAACTTTTTGTTGAAAGTACTGTAGATAAAGGTAAAAGTTAGCTGAAATAGTACAGGGGGACCCAAGAATAGTACCAAAAAGTGCAATGGGGCCCATGAATAGTAGCAAAATAAATAGTAAAAAGACTACGACTGTATATTGCAGTTAAAGCCTTGAATATTAGAATCATTTAAAAAAAAAAGAGTTAATTCAAGAGTGGAAATGGCCCTAGATAGGTTCAAGTGGCTTAAAATGATCCATGTAACTATTCCCAATTAGTAGGGACTAAGGCTTAGTTAAGTTATAAGTGTACTTTTTTTTTTTTTTTTTTTGTGTGTGGAAGTTTTAAGTGTACTAATGATAGGATCTTTTTATTATTATTATTTTTTTAATTTTTAGGAAATACTAATGATAGGATCTAGTAATTTTATTTTACCAAAACAAAATTTTCTTGATATATACCAAGGAAAAATGCCAAGACATACCCACTAAACTTTGGAAAAGTGATTATTACCCTTGAATTTTTATTTTAGCTAATTTATTCTCTAAACTTCATACATGTGCTAAATTGAGGAATCTATTAGTTAGCCATTTAAATTAACTAACATCACTCATGTGACACACATGTAGTCATGTAGACTAAACCTAAACCAATTGAGAGATAGAGAGAAACACAGGTTCAATATGATATAGAAACGAGGGAAAGGTGGCATCTTTTTATTATTACAATAGCCATTTAAAGAAGTTGAAGTTTGAAGTGGACATTTTTAGTCCCTAATTTACATAAAATGATAACTTCTAATTGTTGATGCCCATATTTTGACAAAAGGGCCAAAAGGCAGAAGAAGCCCAACAACATGAAAAAATGTGGAGAAAGAAAGCAGCAAAGTAAAGACCATTGGGCCAGAATGGCACGAATAATGGTCCATAGGCCCACAAAATAATAAGTGGCCCCAAAGAAAGCAAACGAGTTGAGGAAGCTCTAAAGAATGAAGTAGTAAGCCCATGAGAATCATAAGAAATAGAAAGAAAGCAAAAATGGGCCGGAGGAGCCCAAAGAAAGGAATTGGTAAATGGGATTGGTTTGAAGGCCAATAAACCCAAAGGCGAGGGATGTGGTAATTGCGCCAGGGAAGCTCAAAGGATTTAGCAAAAGCCCATGGGAATGAAAGAGGCAAGAAAGAATGAAATGGGCCAAGGATGCCCAAAGAATGAAATGAGCTGAGGAAGCCCAAGGTGTTGAATGAACTGGCCCAGTAGGAATGTTGGGCAGTAAAGACTAAAAGAAGGAATAATATGAGAAATTGGCATGACAAGCACTTTAGCCTGCAGGCCTAGAAGTAACAAAAGGCAAACAAGGGTGAATGATATCATAGTAGGAATAATGTAGTGGCATGGCAGAAACACCAGCTAGCCCATGGACAAAGGAGGAAAAGGGGACATGGGCAGAATTAAATAAAGGAAAGCCCAAACCCAAGCAATGCCCAGCCCAAAGAAGAAATGAGATGCAAAGAATGAAGACTCAAGAATTCATTCACGCTGCAAGAGTTAAACAAGCACCAGAGCCTGCAACAGAGTTAGACAAACTACTAGGCAATGGCAAACGCATGAGTGCCAGAAAAGCAATAGACTCATATGGAAGTGGAGCATACACACAAAGGCCCAAGCACCACCTACCTATACCCAGCCAATACATGGGGAGGTGGTCTAGGAGTTAGAGGTAAGAGAGGGTGTGGTCTGATGGTGGGGAGAAGGGGAAGCCTATTTTGGGGTTCCCGCTCAAGGTCATTTGGGGGAAATGTCCTATTGGGATGACATCTCACCAAAAAGAGGTAAACATAAGTTGGAATCACTAGGTGCATGCTATAGAGGTTGGTAAGGGAGAAGTCTAGCCCTTATTCGAATGGGAGTGTTAAGGGGAGTTAAAAAAAAAAAAACCACTTTTGTCTGGGAATGAGGAGTGGCACGGCCAACACAGTGTAGTGGTGGTGGCTAGACAGTTGGCAGACCAATGGGTAGTCCTGGAAGGACACCCACAAAAGGCCAAAAGCTGTTAAGGGGTAAAAATGGCAAATCTTGTCACGACAGATAGTATAAAAAGGCCATAGTCGTGCACAATAAAAGGGGACACGATGAGAGAGGAAAAAGGGAGAAGGAAAAGAAAGAAAACAAAGAAAAACGAGTAAGAGAATAAAAAGAAAAACAAAAAACCAAGAGTAATGAAGGAAAGTATGAGTGATAGGAATAAAAGCATGCATCAATAGGCTACCCATTTCTCTCCCTCTCAATAGCCCACTCTCTAACAAGTCAAAAATTTGAGATTAAGCCATTTAGGTCCATTTTCCAAAGTGAGTAACTTCTACAACAGGATTTCCCTCTGAGATTACCCACATTGGAGATTGGTTCTCCTTTTTTGGACTTGAATATGCTGAAGACTCAAGCCCATTCCTTTAGTAGACTAACCTTCTTTTCTTTTCCCATGATTGATTAAGGACTAACGTGACTTCTTGCCATAATCATGTTGTGATACTTTTCCTTTGTGGAATTATTCATGTATTATTGTTGTTAGCAAAAAATATTTTAGTTAAAATGTTATACTCATCTTGCCATATTGTGTTTTTCCTACATCTATAACATTTTGTAATAGTATTTCTTGTCGTGAGCATGTGACACACTCAAGACTCCTGCTAGGGCGCGTTGGCACGAGAAAGGCCCAACTTGCGCACAAGATGGCCTAAGGTGTGCTTCAGTTAGGCCAGTCCTGACTCTCCTACCCTAGAATCATAGGGATGTAGTATAGCAGGGACAATTCAGCCCAAGACACAAAAATGCCCACCAAACTCATCCATATGATTAAATATCTCTAAGGGAAGAATGACATATATAGCCAAACTAAATTCACATGTCATAGCTCAATTAGACATGTTTGAGAATAAAATCATTAGTTTATGCTTTTTAAATAATGAAAACAATTATTTTAAATTTCAAAGGGTAAAATGTATCATGAATTAAAGTTTAAAATAATAGGCAAAAACACCATAGCCAAAGTCCTTACTCACTCTCTTCCCTTCTTTGTTTCTCACCCTCTCAATCTCGATCTCTACATGGTCCGGAGCTCACCAAGCAAGTCAAAGATTTGAACCCAACAGTGGTGGGATGTCATCCGTTTTAGAATATATAGCTTTTACGAAGGGTTTGAGAGAGATGCGTTAGAGGGAAGCCATCTGTGCTTATGCCTAACAAAGAAGAAGACAAACTTTCTTTCCCTAGTTAAAGACGAACCTAGTTGGATAGATATGGCTTTGTTCAAAATTTCTTGTGTTTTTGGTAAATTTGATTTAGTTGCTGGTTGATTTTCATTTCTGAGATTTATAAATTTAATTTGTTTTAGTGTTAAATTTGATTGGTTGTGTATTTGTTTGAGCAAAACATACAAGAGTGACTGTTAATTGCTGAGTTTGTTCAAATCAAGTCCAAATCTCAGTTTGAGTTTTTTGTTTTTGTGTTTGGTTAGCAAGAAATTGTAAGAAAATTTGGGATTGATCTTTCATTTTTGTTTTTCTATCTTTTAAACACATAAATAATTTTTTTTTGTTTTTTTTTTTCAATTTTAATGCTTGCATGGAACTTTTTAACAATATTTTATAAGCCACATAGGCATGAAGTGTACCAACTATGCACACCGTTAGCCATGTGAGTATTTTCCGTTAGTGAATTGACGATAAAGACCAAATTGACTATAAGTTAAAAATAACGGGGAACAAATTGACCGTTATCAAAATGTAGGGACCAAAATAGTGTTTTTGCCAAAATAATATATATAAATCACCTGACGTCATGAATCCAATTCAACAAATGCATAATTGCTAATAAAGAATGAACCAATGAAAAATTGAAAGAATAGCTCAGTTTTTTGATTTTTTTTTTATATTATAAAATCTCTATTTTTTTTATACACCTTATGAGCATAAATTAAAGTTTAGATTAAATAATATCTCAGTTTTTTTTTTTTTAAAAAAAATTATGTTATAAAATCTCTGTTTTTTTCATACACCTTATGAGCATGAATTAAAGTTTAGGTTGTAAAGTTGAATTTATTCAATTATGTGTTGACTTTATTTCGAGCCAAATTTGCTTGTAAGTCAGCATTTAGAAACCCTGTATTTAGGTGGGAATAATGTAAGTGATATGTGTGAGAGAGTGTGAAGATTTGATCAAGAGTGTGCAATAAGAAGGTGACTCACGACTGGACTCGCGACTAACTCGCGAGTGGTGACTTGCCAAAATGAAGCACACATGTGAAGCATGCAGGAAGATGAAGAATTAGGCCAGCTGGATCACTATAGGATAATATGTACAGTCTGGCCTAGGCTAGTAACTAGCGACTGGAACTTGCAACTCATCCCAGTCACGAAGTGACTCGCTAGTGCACCCTGTTTTGCTAAAAAATAACTTTTCACATTCCATCTCATACCCTACTATAAATACCTTTATACCCATGAAATGTAGAGAGTTTCAAGAGAAAATTTTGAGAGAGAAAAACAAGATTGATTTATCCACAATCTTATACATTTGATTTTCCAAATTCCTCTACTCTCACCCTCTCCATTGTCATACCCATGAAAGGATCATAAACCAAATCCTTACCTCACCAAATTCAGAGTAGTGAGAAGGTTCTTGGTGTTTGGGAAGTAGTTCAAGAGAGAAACAATTCATATTGTTTGATTCAATGAGCTAATTGCGGGATCTAGAAAGTTAGAGAAGACACGATTCGGCGTAACCTTGTTGGAGCAAGAAGCTTGGAGGGTTTAGGTGCATTAGGTAGATTAGGCTTGGAAGGTCTATTGCTATTCATATATCCCAACTGTTTTTCTAGTGGATCATATATCACTTGAAGGGCGGCGGAGTGGTTTTTCACCGAGTTCTTTAGTTTCCTCTTCGAAAACACGTGCCGGTATTATCTTGTGTTTGCATCTCTCTTTGCCTTACTCTTAGCTTTTAATTTCTGTTGGTTGTGATTAATTAATGGTTTAGAGTAGTTTGGTAATTTAGGTATTGCATATATATCATATTCTGCACATATATTGTTCAAATATAAGCTTATATTGGAAAATTTGTATTTGGGAGTCTAGTGTTTTATACACTAAGTGAGTTTTCAATTGGTATCATAGCAAGTACACATTGTCGAATTTCTATATCCTTAGTGTGATCCTTAACCCCTAGGATGGATTGATCTCAATCCCTTAATGCACCTCCCTTCTTTGATGGGAGTAATTATGCATTTTGGAAAGTGCGTATGTGTGCATTTTTGTGCTCCATTAATGAGAGTGTGTGGGATGCTGTAGAAATTGGTTAGGCAAGGCTAGAGGCTATCAAATCCACTTGGGATAAGACAGCTCTCACAGCAGCTAATGCTAATAGCAAAGCACTTAATGTTATATTTTGTGGTGTCTCACCGGATGAATTTCACAAGAATTCTCATGTGTCAATTGCCAAGGAGGCATGGCAAATTTTGGAAACTACCTACGAAGGCACCAAGAAGGTGAAGGATACCAAGCTTCAAATGCTTACCATTTGGTTTGAAGAATTGAAGATGTGCGAAGATGAATCATTCGACTCTTTCTATGGAAAGTTGAACGAAGTGGTAATCAGGAAATTGAACTTGGGTGAGAAGATGGAAGACTCCAAAATAGTAAGAAAGATCCTTAGATCATTGCCAGAGAGCTTTCGAGCCAAGGTGACCGCCATTGAGGAGAGCAAGGATCTTGATGAGATAAAGGTCCAAGAACTTATCAGCTCTCTTCAAACATATGAGCTCACTCTACCATCTTAAAGGAAGAGCAAATCCCTTGCTCTTAAGATGATCAATGAGAGAATTAAAGCTCAAGATTCCTCGGAAGAGGATGATGTTGAAAAAAAGGTGGCATTCCTTGCAAAGAACTTTCACAAGTTCTTGAAGTTCAAAAAGGATGGGAAGTCGTTTGAGAAAAGAAAATTCTCCAATTTCAAGAAAGACAAGAAGGACTTCAAAAGGAAGGATTCCAAAGAATCTTCCCCTTCTCAAGGAATCACTTGTTACGAGTGCAACAGGCATGGTCATTTGAAGAAAGAATGCCTTACCTATTTGAAGGGAAAGGGTAGAGCTCTTGCTACAACCCTTAGTGATTCAAATAGCTCAAAGTCCGATTCTAAAGAAAGCTGTGATGGGGAAGGAAACTACTCCGCTTTCATGGCCATAGCACCTGTAGATTTTTCGAAAGATTTAAGTACTCTGAAGGAAGAGCTTGGTGAGCATACTGAAGTGGAATCTATTGGTGTTGGAGATGAATCCCATGATGATGATGAAGAGTGCATTTATGAAAGAACAAACAGATTGTAAGAATCCTATAGTGCACTTCTTGAAAAGAGTGGAGAATATGCAAGAGTGGCTAAGGCAGCCATTAGAAAGATGAAGAAAGTTGAAGAGAACTATAAAAGCGTCCTCACACAGTACAAAGAGACCAAGTGTGAAGTTGAAGGGTTAAATGAAGAACTAAACAATGCCTATTCCAAGATAAAGTTTCTTGAGCTTGAAGTTATTCAAGCAAATGCCAAAGTGGAGCGTGTTGCTTCCAAGAAACTTGATGAAGTGCTTGCCTATCAAAAGCCCTCTTCAGATAGAAGTGGCTTAGGGTATACCGGAGAAGGTATCTCAAACTCTAAAGTGTCAAAGGAAATGAAGTTTGTCAAGGCTAAAGAAGCATCAACTCCTCTTGTTGAAAATGTAAAATATGAAAAGAAGCCAAATGTGGTGAATCAAATGGTGTTGACGAAGTATCCCAAGCCAATTATGGCTAAGCCCAAGGCAAGAGGAAAGTCTCTTCCTAAGAGACAAAGAGGTCCACAAACACAACACTATTGCCATCATTGTGGAATCCAAGGGCACACTAGACCAAATTGATACAAGCTCCAAGCATTGAAGACTGCAGATCTTCAAAATCCAAGAAGTCAAGGAAAAGGCCATGGGAAACCCAAGCAACCAAAAGGGCAAGAAGGAGAACCTATTATGAGTGATGTGATGAAGATGATTGACACCATCACCTCATGTTTGGCCAACTTCACCTTAAAGTTTGAGAATCATGACTCAAGTACCCAATCCTCAAAGGATATCACCCCGAACGCATGTGCCGTAAAGGTGAAGAAGGGTACTCATGTATAAGCATTATAACATGTCCATGCATTAATTCTTTCTATATAATGTGACATTGTTGTTTCCTTGTTTCTTTTATATTCTAGCATATTTTTAATTGTTTTTGATGTTTGAAAGCTTTGATTGTTTGTTGTTTTTTATCATTCTTTACTTTGTTTTGTGTAAAAAATCCAAAAACACATAAAAAGTATAAAATCCAAAAAGTTTGATCGGTAGTGTTGTGCATTGTCACATGCATGTTTAGCCTTGTACCTCTATACTAATGGCTTTGTGCATTAATGAGTTTAGCTTGTTCTCTATGCACTTGTATCTTTGTGAGAAATATCTTGACATCTATGTGATTGTTGTAAATAGATCTTCGAACTTGTCATGAATGATTAGTCAATAGTTTTGTTGATCTTGAGACATGCGTAGACTTGTGCCTATATGTCTTCCCACTCATTTTTTTTAAAAGCTCAACCAATGTCAAATCTCGAAAAGAGATAATGAGCTGAAAAAGCCGTCGCACAAACTAGTATTTGACTAGGAAAAAGGGAAAGCGACATGTATTTACAAATGTATGGTGCCAAAAGCCAAAGACTTACTCATCAAATTAAAATATCTAAAATTTCAGGCATCGATCTCAAAAAGAGATGTAAAGATCAAAATGATCAAATGTTATCAAAAGAAAAGAAGCAAACTAAAAAGCTTCTAACTCAATGTATGTTCATTTCTACAATTGAGAAAGGTCACTCTACTTAGTGCTAGTTGTGTATGACTTGGTTGAATCGATCATTGAAACTTCACATTAGACTAAGGACTATCTCATTATTGAAACCCACCCACATCACACATGTCTATGTTCAATGAATGCTTTATTAATTTGTGTGATTGTACTTGATTAAAATGTGATGTACATGCTCAAACATCTATTGATCAAACTCAAAAAAAATTTTGAGTGTTTTAGTTGTTTTTGGAAAGTATTTTGATTTGAAAAGTTTCACAAAAATCCGAAAATTTGTAACTCTGCATTTTTGCAACTCAATCACGACTCACTCGCGAGTGGTCTACTCAAGTCTCGAAAAAAACTTAGAAAAATTTTTAAATTTTTCAAAAAAATTGATTTTTTAGTTTTTCCAACCCGAGGCATTCGCGACTTACTCACGAGTGGTTGGCGAGTCGCGAAATAGACTTAGAAATTTTTTCAAAATCTAGGTTTAAGGGTTTTTGGTGACTCACTTGGCAACTCATTCGCGAGTTAGTTGAGTCACAAAAAACGTGTGTTTTGCAAAAATAAGGTTAAAAGTCAGTTCAAAACTTTTCACTTTCCCTTGCATCACGTGTTTGTCACTTAGTCTTCTCCGTCTCTCCCTCTCTCAAAACCACCATTTTCACTCCAAAAACCTCCATTGTTCTCATCAATCTTCACTCCAAATCCAAGAAAATGTATGGTTTTTCACTCCGTTTTACTTTATTTCAATTTTAAAGCATTCTATTTCATGGATTTGTTGGCTTTGTTGAGATATTGAAATATTGTTGAAGAACATGGGTTTTTGTAGTTTTTGATGAAATTGATATATGGGTTTTGTTGAGAATGATGGTATAATGCTTGTTTTTCATGTTTTTGTCAAGATTATTACATGCTCATGCATTATACTATGTTTTGTGTTGTGGTGTGCATACATTTTTATTGATAAAATGTCTATTTAGATGTTTTTGTGTGTAATTTTGGACTCTGTCGAGTACAAAATTTAGGAATAATCATGTTTTCATGTTTGGAACAACTAATGGTTATGTGTTTCACACTTTGCCCCTTGCATGATTTCATGCCTCTTATATGCACACTTTTCCATGTGATGCACACACACAAAATTTTTGACATGTTGTATGTCTAATGCCATGATTATATCATGCTTTGATGTTTAGCATCTTCACATGTCATTTTTTTTTAATTGCTCTTTAAATTTCAGTTTTTAGGGTTTAATTCGTAGCTTTTGTTTTTGGTACTAATTTGTGTCTAACCGAGTTTGTTGCCATTCATTGTGTTCTGTTTTTGTAGTCTTTGCTACCATGTTTTGTAGATAGCTCCACAAAAATCTATTGCTCAATGTGGTGACAAGAGAAAGTGCTATGATGGCAGTTTGTTTCACTTCCCTCAACATTTTGAGAGATATGCTCTTTAATTCAAAACAGCTCCAATCATTCAGGAGAGACAAGTGTATCTTAATGATCTTAAGGATTCCTTCATTCCTAGTTGTTTTAAAGGACGGGGCTGGGATAAACTTCTTGGTGAATTCCCCATGATTTGTGATCCTTTGATCAGAGAGTTTTACGCTAATGCATCACTTAAAGAGGAACACATAGAGTGCTGGGTTAGAGGTCATGAGTTCACTCTTGACATTGACGCTATGCTTGAATTTGAAGAACAAAATCATGAAGGGTTCACTCCATTCAAGGATAGAATGATATCTCTAGAATCTGTGCAACTTTTCCTTGGTGGCTATAAGGAAGGAAGAAGCCTCAACACAACCTCCTTTCCCCCGAACTTGAGATGCCTAGCATATATCATGATGTTCAACTTGTATCTGATCAAGAAGTTGTCAACCATCAACAATGTTAGAGCCATATTCCTCATGGAGCTTCATGAGAACACCTACATTAACATTAGTGCACACTTGTACAACATCATTGTAGAGTCCACAAAGACGACCTCAAGATCAAAGCTTGTTGTCCTAAATTTTATAATGAGGATTCTTCATAACAAAGGTGTGGAGACTCCATAACACATAGGCCTAATGACTCCAACTTCTCTCATTGACTCTCAATCAATCCTAAGAAGTAGGATTCGAATTCCTGGAGATGAACATGCTGAAGAGACTGAAGAAGCACCTCCTGCTGATACAGAGACCGAAGTGGAAGGACAACAACATCTTCCAACACATGGTGGTGGTCGACGTAGGAGAGGAGCATCATCTTCATCTTTAGTTCCTCCCGATGCTTTTTAGATTATACTTGAGAGGATTGAAGGTCTTTGGGATGCAGCAGATGAGCATTCCAACAAACTTGAAGCTATCCAGAACCAAATCAATGTGTTGGCAGCTAAGTTTGACAACTTTACTCACCAGCCTTAGCCCTTTGGCTATTTTGGTCAAAAAGGGGCAGTAGTATGGTAGCTCTTGAGGGGGAGCTTATATTGAGGAGGAGTAAACAGCATTGGTTGCTAGTTGGTTTTTAGCCTATGGATGTTATGGTTTATGGTTTATGGTTTTTATTATGGTTTTCATAGCACTTTGTTTTAGTACTCTATGGCTTTAGTATTTTGTTTTTAAAATACTTGGATACTTTGTGTTATGGATACTTGGATATTTTAGTTATTTAGAATACGCTTTTAGGCGGCAGAGAGGTTTTACGCCGAGGGCTTCGATTTCCTCTTCGATAACACATCGAGTGTTGTCCTTGTGTTTGCATCTCTCTTCCCTTAATCTTCTCCATTTAATTTATGTTGTGAATGTGAATTTATTTGGTTTAGATTGTTTATCAATTCTGTATTAAGCTTATGTTCATTTTCCGCACATTAATTATTTAATATTAAGCTTGAATTGGTAATTTGTAAATTAGGGGTCTAAACATTCAAGGTATTTTATACACTTATTGAACTTTCATGCTCATCTCGAACTTGGCCTGCATGAGTTTTGAGAAGCTATGAGCAAGTTCAGCCTTAGTTGACCCAAAGATGATATCATCAACATATACTTGAGCAACTATCAACTCGTCATCTTCCCTCTTTATAAGGAGAGTTTGATTTGCTTTTCCTCTAGTGAACCCATGTGACACCAGGTATTGTGTGAGTCGATCATACCAAGCTCTAAGGGCTTGCTTTAACCCATAAAATGTATTCTTGAGGTATAGCACATGATTCGAAAAGTGTGGATTAATGAATCCTTTTGGTTGAGCCATATAGACATCTTCTTTAAGCAGCCCATTCAAGAATGCAGTCTTCACGTCCATTTGATAGAGCTTAAACCTCAAGTGACATGCCAAGGCTAGGAGAATTCTGATGGAATCCATAAGGGCTACCGGAGCAAATGTCTCATCATAGTCTACTCCTTCCATTTGTGAGTATCCTTGAGCTACAAGACGAGCCTTGTTACGGATCACATTACCCTCCTCATCAATTTTATTGTAGAATATTCACTTTGTGCCAATAATGTGCTCACCCTCCGATCTAGGTACCAAAGTCCAGACATCATTCCTCTGAAATTGAAGCAGTTCATCATGCATAGCTTCAACCTAGCTTTCATCCTGAAGAGCTTCCTCAACTTTAGTGGGTTTAACCCGCGACAAGTAACAAGCATAAGACACAAAGTTAGCAACACATTTATCAATTGTACGCTTCCTTAGTGTAAGTTCATTCATGTTTCCCACAATGACTTCAGGAGGATGATTCAATTTGATCCTAGAAGAAGGTCCTTTCTCTTCATGGGTTTCAAAATCAAGTGAAGTAGATAAGTCTGCTGAATCTTCTACAACACTTGGAGTATCTGGAGTACTAGGAGATGGAGGCTCTTGTTCAACAATTTCTTGAACTTCCCTGGGCTCAAGAGGAAGAATCTCTTTGGGGATTTCTTCACCAAATTTCTCAGAACCGGAATCTGAAGATTCATCAATAACAACATTTACTATTTCCATTACCTTCATGGTTCTTTTGTTGTATGCCCGATAAGCCTTGCTTGTAGAGGAGTATCTTAGAAATATTCCTTCATCACTTCGGTAGTCAAATTTTTCCACATTCTCTCTATCCTTGAGAATGAAACGAGTACTTCCAAAGATTCTGAAATTTGGCTTCCTTCCCTTCCCTAAATCAAATGGAGTCTTCTTGGTACAGAGTCTAAAATACACCCTATTAACCGTATGACAAGCAGTGTTGACGGCTTCTCCCCACAAGTTTCTAGCCACATCCTTGTTGTGTAACATGGCTCTAGCCATCTCTTAAATAACCTTGTTCTTCCTTTCTACTACACCATTTTGCTGAGGAGTAATAGGAGTAGAGAATTCTTGAGATATTCCTAATCTTGTACTAAAGGACTCCATATATGAGGAGAAAATGGGCAAATGCTCTTTTCTCCCAAACTAAGCAGCATTTTGCCCCCTTTTCCAAACTAATTAGGGAAATGCCCCTCTTTTGTAACTCGATTTGAGATAAATCGAGTTTTAAAAAAAAAATTTCTAGAGCCCTATAGCAGCGTTTTTAAGGACCTACAGTGACGTTTTAAGAACCTATAGTGGCGTTTTTTAACTTGACCTACATGAAATCGAGTTATAGGCAATTTTTAAAATTTTTTTTACCTATAACTTGATTTCATAGAGGTCGAGTTACAAAATGCCACTATAGGTCCTGAAAACGTCACTATAGGCTCCTTAAAAACGCCGCTATAAGGCCTAACTCGATTTATCACAAATCGAGTTTCAAAAGAGGGGTATTTCCCTAATTAGTTTAGGAAAGGGGGCAAAGAGCTGCTATTTTTTCCCGAAAAGGGCATTTGGCAATTTTTTCCCCATATATGAGTTCTCAAATTCTTTACCATGATCACATCAAATTCGATCAATCTTTAGGCTCTTTTCATTCTGCAATCTTGTGCACAAAGCTTCAATGTGCTCAGGAGCATCAGACTTGGATTGTAGAAGAATGACCCAAGTGTACCTAGTGAAGTCGTCTACCACAACCATGATATATCTCTTTCCACCAAGAGACTTGGTTCTGGTTGGACCCATGAGATCCAGATGTAGTAACTCCAATGGTCTGGATGTAGCAGATGTCTGAGTGCCCGGATGTTTAGCTTTTGTCCGCTTCCCAAGCTGACATGGTCCACACACCACATTTCTCACTCTACTGAGCTTTGGTATCCCCAAAACTGACTCATGCTTAGATACAATTGAAAGATGTTTAAAACTATCATGTCCCATCCTTTGATGCCATAGATCTTCATTTGGTAAACGAATGTTATTGCACACAATTTCAGCATCAAGAACCAAGCCATAATAGTTGTCTAGAGTGCGAACACCACTTATGAGCTTCTTTCTAGACTCATCCATGACAAGGCATTTTCCCTTTGAGAATAATACCATGAAGTCTTGATCACATATTTGACTTATGCTCAACAGGTTCACTCTCAGACCTTCTACATATAGAACATTTGCAATGTCTGGCAGTCCAGGTAGAGATATGATTCCCTTTCCTTTAATCTGTGACTTGCTCCCATCACCAAAAGTGACATTACCACTTTTCTTAGACTCGAAAACCTTGAAGAGAGATCGGTCTCCAGTCATGTGTCTTGAGCAATCGCTGTCAAGGTACCACAAACACGTGTTCATAACCTTAAATGCGGACTTCATCATGAAGCACACTTCATGCTTAGATGACAGATCAGTGGGAATGGTGTTTTCTCTCATCTGCCTTTAATGAACTAAAACTTTAACTTTCACTCTTCTCAAACAAACTCATTTGCACATTTTCATTCTAAGACAGTCTAGTTTCTTCTTTGTCAAACTGAGATCTTTTCCAATAGTCATCATAATAGAATTCAAATAACTTTTAGACTTGCATTTTCTGATACACTCAAACAAGTAGAGATTAGAAAAATAAGATGTATTTGAAAACAAAGATCTCTTCAAGCCAGTTGCAACCATAACAACAGGGATCAATGGATCACACAGCAAAAATTATAACCTAATCAGAGTGTGCCTACTTTGATACCACTTGATAGGCCAAGAATGTATTGAGCCCTTGTGATATATTAATTGATTAATTAGCCAAGTTTATTAATTAATCAAATTAACATGCAAAATGCGTAGTAGCATAAACAAATCACCAATTATCTAAAGTATGCAGTAGAAAATAAATTGACATGGTGATTTGTTTATGAATAGGGAAAACCTACACGGCAAAAACCCCACCGAGTGATTTTAAAGTCACCACTCCCGAAAATCTACTATTATCAAAACAAGAAGTTACAAGTAAAGGAATCCCAGTACCTTATATCACCCTATAGTTGAACCTTTACTCCAATACCTAATTGGACTTGTTCTGTAATGACAATCTCCCATTTTCAATGCACGGCTCCCAGTACGTGACTTGATCACCAACTAGAGAAGAATGTTGGCTGCAAAGTTCTTCTGTTCATCACACGATGAAAATCATGAAGTTGCTTGGTCACAAAACCCTGTAGTATACAAACACAACAGCTTCTTCAAGAGAAAGAAGAATTAGGACAAACTAGATTTCTGGTCACACTTTTCTTCACACTTGTGGAATTGTACTCTTGTGAAACTGTGCGTAACCTTTTACGACTCTCAAAATAATCCTTATATATGTTTAGGGTTGTGAGAAAAGAAAACCCAAACATACATTCACGGATTGGATGAAAATTTGAACTTCATAAATCTCAATAGATACCCTATCTGTCAAGCCTTGGGCTGAAACAGCTTTTTTAAACCTCGATAGATACTAGCTGTCGAAATAACTATCGAGCTTTAAAATCCAACACTTCTTCACTTGATTTTTGGACAGACTTGCATGGTTTTAGCACTTGAACTTGAAACCTTATTTCTTGAAGCATTAAACACATCCTAGATCTACCCAATTACAAGTAAAGTGCGTTTTGTCAAAAAATTAGCCAATTACATAAAATAGTGACATATGTTCATAACATTAAATCACATATGTCCTAACATACACTAAACAAGTCTAACCAATTTTTATATTTCAAAAAAGAGTTAAGACAATTTAGTGATCATACATTAACACATGTATTTTTTGTGATGACCAAATCACATTGTACCTGCACGTGTATCAAGAGTAGCAAAGAATATTGCGTGTTGTGTGTGAAAAACATCGCAAGATTGCATAAGTGTCTACATGTTATGACGATTTGAGATATGAGAATATCACTTAAACTCACACACAATCATAACTGTTTGATGGGGACTATCACCTTCGAGGTACATTCTATAACTTCCACATCTCCTAGAAGACATGCTTGCAATCATATATGAAGCATTTTATTCTTTTTGCTTTTATTTTTCTTTGCATATTATTTCTTTTATAAAGCATATCATGCATGGGCATATAAGAGAGAGAAAAGAAATACCCAATGATGTTAAGCTTTTGACATTGCACTTTTGTTATGCTCAAGCATACAAATGTCTTTTCATGATTGGCGGGCAACAATGGTGAGATGGTTATTTATGCCTTTCTCTTAGAATTTTCCAATCCTTCCCGTCAAAAAGAGTGATACAAGTGTTAAGTACAAGAGATAATTTAATCTTACTCATCACAAACACGAGCCACAAAACTCAATTGCTTAGTTGTGCATAGAAATGCTCATCTAAGCTACAAAAGATACAAAGTTTAGAAAACTTTGTTTCAATGGTCATCCAAGGTACACAAGTACCAATGTACACAAACACACATTGTTTTTGTATTTTTCAATTTTTCCCTTTTTTTTTATTTTTATGAAAAACAAAATAAAGCAAAACTGAAAATTGAACAAACAAAAACATGTTAAACAAAGCAATGCATAAAACTAGACTGACTCAAAACAAGAAAGCAAAACACATAAGTAATGCAAAACGAAAGCAAGAAGGGGAGAGAGATAAAAAGTGACTAAATCACTTTGAGCCTTTTTCCTTCCACACCTTGGAAGAACCTTTCCTTTGCGCGAGCCCTTGAACTTGCGGTGAGGGGAAAGAATTGAAACCGTTCAAGTTCGAAAGGAACATAAGAGCTTTGAGAAGATCTTCAAGAGGAGCAAAGGAGGATGAGAACTGATTCTGATTTCCCAATGAGATCATACCGTTGCTCTGTTGAGTGGCTAACCACTTATAGCAATTTGGTCGAGTATGTCCAGCTGCTCCACAATGATAACAGAGATGCTACTTCTTCTGTTTAGGCTTTTGGGCAGTACCCTTCTTAGCCTTAGGGTTTTTATTCTCTTTCTTAACAAGTTTAAGGGGTGCTCCTAAGATAGATTTACCTTTGTCTGTGTTCTCACTAACTAAAATAGTTTTGACATCATTGTTCTCAGAAACAACATTATTAGTAGGAGAGACAAAAACAAGAGTACTAGTAGAAGCAATACTAGGAGAAGAGAAATCATACCCTAAACTGATTTTATCAGAAGCAGATTTCTGTAGACTAAGCATTTCATCAAGCTTTGCTCTTGAAGCCCTCTCTAGCTAAGCTCTAACTTGGAACAACTTTGCCTCAAGCTTTTTAGTCTTTTCCGCCAAGAAGTTGTTCTCAAATCACAATGCTCCAATGGTCTGATTGGCTTCATTAAACTTTGTGGAAAGCTCTTCTCAATCAAGTTCCAAATCACTCAACTTCTTGATAGCCAGCCTATAAAGTTTCTCATGCGTCTCAAAAACTTTATAAAACTTTTCATAGGTTGTATGAATATCATCTTGATCTTCCATTTTCTCGAACTTAGAGTCCAACAAGTCCTCTTCATCATCCATGTCACGCCCCAAACCCTAAAGGGTCCAAAGCATGAGAAACATGTCTCAAAGTACCTGTAGATTTTTTTTTTCCTTCCTTTTTAACAATTTAATCCACAAAAATCATATCAAGTACCAACATCAAGAATTATTATAATAATTCCATTGAATATACTCTCAAAGTAAATCAGAGCTCTAAGCAAAAATTACAAGGACCATTGGCCACAGAAGAATAGAGGTCTAAATAATTAATTATATATCATCAGCTTGTCCCATCAATGGAAATAACGTCACAACCACTATAATATACAAAAGAATGAGTCAAGTCCATTCTAAGATGTACACCATCTAATATACCCATTACAAAAGTTCAACCTCCATCAGTAGTTGGTCTAACTACTGTTAGCCACCAAAAAGCTGTCTCAAAAGATTGTTGCCTACTCTGAAAAGTTTATAAAATAATGGGATAAGACAGAGTCCAGTAAGTAGCATAATTAATAGGGGTGGGGGAAATGCAAGTTTCATAACAATGAACATTTTACAGACATGCTAAAATTTGGGAATTTCCATTTGAATTCTGCAAAATAAATTTCCTTAACATCATGACAAGAATAATAGACATATTGTAGCACCAAGCTTCTCAAAGTAATTATGAAACTACATATTATTCATTGTGAGCCATAAAATATCCAATACCATTTCAAATCCAGAAACCACACCCAAGGCCACATGACAAGGTTGTCACACCGACGAGTCGTCACAAAGACGAGTTGTCACACAAACAGTTCGTCACATAGACGGGATCATCACACAGATGGGGTCGTCACACAAACGGGTCGTCACACAGACAGGATAATCACCAATATCATGGCACAATGACAAAACCATGTCAAAAGCTCACAAGTTAATGTATTTAAAATACACAGTTCACTTCCAAGTAGTTTTATAAAATATTTCAATAACCAAATAGCCATAATATTCTCAAAGTCCTCTAAACTATTTCTTGACATAAATATTTTGTGTAAATTTCCCAAATAATACAAGCTAAGATAAAGCATCTTTAGAATTTGCAAATAATGCAATGAATCCATAAAACGCATTCTCAAAAATTCAATCAAAGATGCTAGTCTTTTCCATGCTAACAAATCATGCAATTCCCCATATGCAATAAAAATATGCACTTTCATATATAATCATATATAGTAGGGTCACAACATAACACTTTTTAGAAAAACATAGTTCCACCATTAATTTTCCAAAATGTGTTTGACCCGAAAACAATGTTTATACAACATGGTTATTTTCCAAAAATCCCATTAAAAGCTACTTACCTTGCAACCCGCAAAAAGCTTAGTTCCAAAACTCCAAAGGAGATTAGTTAGAACCTAAACAATACCAAACAAACCTATCACAATAAGCATAAAGTTTGACATTTTATCTAGCTACGAATTATAAATCGCTAGATAAGAAATTAATTAGGCAAGCCTAAGTACTTAACCTCACAAATAATGTATTTCACTTCCAAAGTTTATCAACAATTTCATTTACAAGGCTTAGACTCCAATTTATAATCATATCATTCAAAGCCTTTTCTTTACCATAAGAGATCCCAACACTATATGAATTTCTTCCTCAACATACATGTCATTTTCAAGAGATCCACAAAACAACAACATATATAACCATATCCACTATTACAAACCCCAAATGTAAATCATCCACTAGCTCCAAATAAACAATAAAAATTAGATTCATCAATTGTTTCACATTAGAAAGTCAAAACCCCCAAATCTTTACTATGGGTAAATCTCAAATGGCTACCATTGTACAAAATCCACAACCATTCACCCAAATAGGTCCACCAAAGCAAAACCCATAAACATTATCACAAGAATATCACTTTCAAAACTTAGATTACAAAAAACCTCTAGCAAAATATGAAAACCCACAAAAAGTATAAAAGCTCTTACCTTAAATAAGATGAGATGTAGGAGCTTAAGAGGTTTTTATGGAGCTTTTTCGCCAGAAGATAATGGTGGAGGCGGTGGATTGATGCACTGGTGGGAGAGTGAGGGAGTGTGAAAGAGGATTGTGGGTGTTTGAGACAAAATGAAATAGAAAAATAGAGCAAAGTGAGAAGAGAGGAGAGCCAGCCGGCCAAAGGGGAGAAATTTTGAGAGAAAAAGGAGTGGTAGGGAATTAAGGGTTAGGTGGGTGGGGTTCACGTGAGTCAAAAATCTGACCACCTTTTTTTTTTTTTTTTTGACTTAGGCTGGGGCGTTACAATCCACATCTTCAACAATCCCCTCAGTAGGATTTACAATGGCAGTGAAGGCATTTAGGATCCCATCATCCTCATTATCGGAGTCATCCTCAAGCTCAGTGTCACTCAATGTAGCAACAAGTGCTTTTCTTTTCCCAATGGTCTTGAGATATGTTGGGCACTCTTGTTTCATGTGACCAAAACCTTGACACCCAAAGCACTTTGGTCCTGAGGGAACAGTGTACTGACCGCCATCCCTAGCATCCTTTTTCCCTTTGTCTTGTCTTTTAAACTAAGAAGAACTAGATTGCCAACGGTCCTTGTCAAAGCCCTTCCCATTGGCATTTTTCATGAACTTCTTGAATTGCCTCATGATGTATGACTTCATTTTAGAATCTTCATCATCTGAAGACTCATTCGTGTCACTGCTCTTGGACTTCAGTGCCATAGGTCTACAGATTACCAACCAGCTCTGTCAAAGGAATTTTGTCAATATCCTTTGACTCCTCAATTGCAGTGATCTTGGCATGGAATCTCTTGGGTAGAGATCTAAGCACCTTTCTAACAATCTTGAGTTTAGGAATGGTTTCCCCAAGATTAAAGGCTGAGTTCACTATGTCCTTGAGCATGGCATAGAACTCATCAAAAGACTCATCCTCCTCTATCTTGATTTCTGCGAAGCTTGTAGTGAGCCTCTAAAACTTCGAATCCTTGACAACCTTGGTTCCCTCATAGGTTGTCTAGAGAATGGTTCATGCTTCCTTCGTAGTTTTAGTGAAGGATATCTTTTTGAACTCCTTATTAATCACTGCACTGAACAAAGCATTCAATGCCCTATTGTTGAAGTTTTCCGCCTTGATCTTAGCATCATCCCAATCGACCGGCACTTCCTTTGGCTTAATCCAACCAATCTCTATAGCTTGTCACACCTTCTCATCTAAAGACTGTAAGAAAGCTCTCATGCGTATTTTCTAGTATGCATAGTTAGTGCCATCAAATAAATAAGGTATAATAAGAAATTGTCCTCTATCCATGACAAACAGGGGTCAATGGATCTCACAACAAAGATTAAAACCTAATCAGAGTGTGCTTGCTCTGATACCACTTGACAAGCCAAGAATGTATTGACCTCTTGTGATAAATTAACCAATTAATTTAGCTAAGTGAATTTAATTAAGTTAATTAACATGCAAATCGTGTGGTAACACAAACAAATCACCAAATAACTAAATATGCAGTGGAAATTAAATGACGCGATGATTTGTTTACGAATGGGGAAAACCAACACGACAAAAATCTCACCAAGTGATTTTAAGGTCATTACTCCCGAGAATCCACTATTATCACAACAAGCCGTTACAAGTAAAGGAATCTCAGTACGTTATACCAACCTACAGTTGAACCCTTATCCCAATACCCAATTGGACATGTTCTGTAGTGACTATCTCTCCTTGTAATGCATGGCTCCCAATACGTGACTAACCAATAAATGCGCGAATCCCGGTATGCGACTTAATCACCAACTTGAGAAATATGTTGGCTGCAAAATTCTTTATCACAAAACCCAACGGCGTACAAATGCAACAGCTTCTTCAAGAGAAAGATGAACTAAAGCAAATTCTGTCACCAGTCACAATTTGCATGAACAAAACTTTGCTTCACACTCACGCAACCTTTGACAGCCCTTAAAATTGAATGCTCGAAAATGTGTTAAAAACACAAGAGCTATTTAGACCCTCAAATTAAAGTTACGGCTCGATAGATTTTACTTTAACTTAATACTAAGTGCGGAATAGAGTAAATGCGAGTGGATAAACAAACAAGCTACTCTAACCCATAATCATTATAACGCAACAGTAAAATGAAAGGTAAAAAAGTAGGGAAGAATAATGCAAACATAAGATAACACACTGATGTATTATCGAAGAGGAAACCAAAGAACTCGGCGAAAAATTTCTCCGCCGCCCTCCAAGCGGTAATCAATCCACTAGACAATCAATTGGGATACATGGGTTAATAAGAAACCCTCAAAGCCTAATCTACCCGATACACCTAAGCCCTCCAAGCTCCTACTCCAACAAGGCTTCTCAGAACCATGTCTTGTCTAACTTTCCAGATCCCGCAATACGCCCAATTGCATCCGCCAAAGTCTGGCTTCTTCCAATGTTGCCTAGCATCACCAAAACCTCACTTGACACTCTAAAAGGATGTGATAAGTGTTTGGACTATCAACCTCTCAATGGTATGGAAATGGAGAGGTAGGAGTTGAGGAAAATCCACAAGCAATTGTGTAGAGAAATGTGGGTATAATAATCTCTAACTCTCAAGATTTGTGGGTAGGGTTTTCTCTCAAAAGCACTCCTTAACATCTGTGGGTATGTGGCTATAAATAGCGTAGGCACAGAAAGTGTGTATCAGAAATGACAGTCTGGTAAAACAAAATGTTTCATGGGTACGTCTCGCAGGAAGGCCTTACCCGCGAGATACTTGCGAAAACCAATTGTCTCTATCCTGTCCTGACTCTTCGCATTTTATTCATGTGCAAGTCACATGCATCACTTCGCGGGATGCTTAGTCGTAAGCTACCTGCGAAAACAGATTTAGTCTTCATGCCTTGAGTCTTCACACACACTCTCTCACACACAACCCTTACAATGAAATCCCACATGAAATACAGGGTATAAAAGATTGAACATAATTACAATCAAATTTGGCACGGAATTAAAGCCAACAAAACACGTAGTTGTAAATTACAACTTTACAAAAATAATCCTTATATATGTTTAGAGTTGTGAGAAAAGAAAGCATAAACACATACTCACGGAATAGAGTGAAATTAGCTCTGAAAAACTGAATTTCATAAATCTCGATAGATACCCTATCTATCGAGAAGCTGTCGAGCATCAGGCTTCAGCAGCCTTTTAAACCTCGATAGATACTAGCTGTTGAAATAACTGTCGAGCTTTAAAATCCAGCATTTCTTCACTTGTTTCTTGGACAGACTTGCATGGTTTTAACACTTGAACTTGAAATCTTGTTCCTTGAAACATTAAACACATCTTAGATTTATCCAATTACAAGTAAAGTACGTTTTGTCAAAGAATTAGCCAATTATATAAAATATTGACATATATTCCTAACATGATTCACATATATCCTAACACAAATAATGCCTTCGGTGTATATTTCTTCTATCTGCTTCTACAATAAGAATGATGCTTACTCAAAATTCAGCAGTGAAACTGCCAAATCTAGTGTGCTGAAGAAATCATTGTCCGATGTCTTAAAGTGCTACTACCCTTTAACTGGCTGCGTTAAAGACAATCTTATTGTAGACTGCAACGATGAAGGCATCTTGTATCTCGAAGCCCAAGTCAAGTGCCAGCTTTCAGATATTGCTGCTGATCCAAATCTTGCAAAGTTGAAGAAATTTCTTCCATGTGATATTGATGGCGCACACCATTTAGCGTTTGCTGCTCAAGTCAACTACTTCACTTGTGGTGGTATTGCCATTGGTGCATGCATTTCCCGCAAGATTGCTGATGGCTCATCCTTTAGCACATTTGTGAAAAATTGGGTAGCCACATCTAGAGGTGAGTGTGAGATATATTCACAATTTCAATCATCCATTCTCTTCCCACCTATAACTTCTTTATCTGGAATTGGTTCAAAAGCTATTATGACAAAATAGAAGCTTGTATTAAAGAGATTTGTGTTTAGTTCTGCTTCAATTGAGGCACTTAAAGCAAAATATGTAGAAAGCTCAAGCTTAGAATACCCGGTATACCCCAGCCGTGTTGAGGCCTTGTTGGCTTTTATATGGAGTCGATATGTAGTTGCCACTGATCGACTGAAGTCTAAGATTGAAAGGCTCCACAATTCTTCATGCAGTGAATTTGAGAACGAGAATGGATCCCCCATTATCTGACTATTCTTTTGGAAATTTATTCCAAGTCACAATAGCCATCGTGTCTAAAGAAACCAGCCGGGAAGATTGTTATGGCATTGTGGTCAAGTTGAGAGATGCAAAAGGAAAAATTGACAAGGATTACGTGAAAAAACTACAAGGTAGTGAACACTTGGAGATCCTCAAAGAGCTGAGTGGAAAAATCATGACACAAGATAATGTTGTATTAAATTTCACTGCATTGTGCGGGTTTCCTTTATATGACGTTGACTTTGGGTGGGGAGAGCCTTTTTTGGTTGGTTGGGTTAGTTTACCTTTCAAGAATCTAATGACATTTTCAGACACCAAACTTGGGGATGGAATAGAGGCATGGATAAACTTGAACGAGGAAGATATGGCCAAATTTGAATGTGACAAGGAGCTCCTTGCATATGCTACTACATCTTTCAGGCTTTAATGTTAAAGAGCTCCTAGTAGCTAGAACATGATTTCAAAGTTTCTTCATTAAGCGGATTCATTAGCTAAAATAAAGGATTCTTTAAGTATAAAATGGTAAGAAGGGAGAACAGTTGTCACAACCCTTGCTACTTGACAACAATAATGTCAACTTCTGCTTTAAATCAACTAATTAGTCAGTATTTATGTTGGTGTTTTTGCAGCTGGCAGTATTGTCAGCTCTTGATTTCTTTTTATACTGCTGGTTCTCCAGTTTCTTAAATAAAATTTCTTCTTATATACCAAAAAAAAAAAAATATATATATATATATATATATATCTTCTTACATTTATGTCTTCTTGTTAAATGCAAATTGTGTGTTAACTTGACATTGGGAAAATAAAGCAAAACTACTACTTGTAAAACCAGAAGAACAAATTAAGCGGACCTCAAACAAGTATGATAGCTCCACTCATTTCTTATTTGGCCTAGACGTAGCCCTTAGTTCTTAACCCCTGTATAATTTCTTACTCTTAAATTATAAATTGAAGACTAAATCAAAGATTGGGATGATAAGGAAGAAAGGGACTGCGACTGAACGTTTTGACAAAGAACAAGATCATAGGAAGGATAAAGGTATTAAAGCTTCTAAGCAAGAATCAAGTATCTAATGATGATAGCAAGTTAAGCAATCGGTTACATAATCACACTTAATTCTATATTTTAAATTTGAATATTTGCTAATATTTATTTTCTGTATATAAACAAATACTTTGGGAAGGTATTCTATAACTTGAAAGCCCATTTTAAAACCTTGAAAGCCCATTTTAAAACCTTGTGTTACTATCAAGAGTTTGCATTTCAACTTTTTGGTATCTTTTAGTTTGTTCATAACATCTAGGGTTCCAATTCCCTCTTATATTGTAAATATCGAATTATTAAAGAAAAAAAAAAAAAACTTGTGTTACTTTTCTTTCATGGTGTAAGAGTCTAATAACTCTTGCAATACCAAGAGTCTTATAGTTTAACTAATAATTGTTGGTATTTTTAACGGGAATATCATAGCTCAAATCTCCCTTTCCCTAAAAAATTTATATATATAAAAAATAAGTCTTGCAACAATTTTTCTCACCTTGTGTTGATCAAGCTTGATCAAACAAATCATATTTTGTGGCTTGCCAATTCCTCCCTTATTTGAAAAGTCATAATTTAATCAGTTTTGTGGATGGAACAAAACCATGTCGATCTCAATTTCTCCTTTATTCAAAGGGAAACCTATAACCATAATTAACCCTGAATTATACGCATAACATTAACAAGATCAAGCTTTATCGAGCTGGGTAAGTTCCAAGTGTTTGAATTGGCTAGTACAGTGATTGAACAAGCTCCTCCTCTCACGATAGCATTATTTTCTATGATCACCTGGTGCCTTTGGCAAAGCAGAAATAGGATCAGAGAAAAGCAACCAACATGGGCTTTGAAAGAAGTGGCATTTAAAGCTAAGGAACTACTCAATGAATTCCTTGATGTGCAATGAAAACCTCTTAGAGATGTGCAACCGAGGAGTCTGGTCACAGCAATCAACAACCAGATGCCATCAAAAACTATGTTTGGTCATGTTATTGAAGAGATTTGGATTCTATCAAAGGTTTTTCATAAATATATATAGTTTTAGACATGTAAAAAAGGAGGGCAACCAACTTGCTTATTCGCTTATTAGAAGAGCAATTTTATCTATAGATCTTGATTAAAAAGCTAAAAGTTTTTGCCAAGCTCTAAGTGTGCATTTGGGATGCACTTAAATAGCTTAAAACTGGGACAAAATGGGCTTCTGCCCTTTTCCACAAAACTAATTAGCCTTTTGCCCTTCTTCTCAAACTAAATAGGGAAATGTCCCTCTTTTGAAACTCGACTTTTTCAAAATCGAGTTAAACCCTATAGTGACGTTTTTAAGGACCTATAGTAACGTTTTTAAGGACCTATAGTGGCGTTTTGTAACTTGATATCCATAAAATCGAGTTATAGGCAATAAAATTGCCTATAACTCGATTTTGTGAATATCAAGTTATAAAACGTTACTATAGGTTCTTCAAACGTCACTATAGGTCCTTAAAAACGTCACTATAGGGCTTTAGAATTTTTTTTTTTTTTTTAACTCGATTTTGAGAAAGTCGAGTTTCAAAAGAAGGGCATTTCCCTATTTAGTTTGGGAAGAAGGGCAAAAGGCTAATTAGTTTTGTGGAAAAGGGCAAAAGCCCATTTTATCCCTTAAAACTGCTAGCTTATTACTTATTACTTCTATTATTTGCCGGTGCCGCAAAGAAAAAGATTTTTTTTTTTTTTTTTTTTTTTGGCTTAGGTGAGCTTAATTAGTCAACGGCTTGGCACATTGGGGGACCCACTATAACCTTTTGTTTAAAAAGTAAGGTAAAGTTGATTGTTTGTAGGTCTCATGCTCTAGTTTTTGCACAAATGTTAGTTACTTTTTAATTATTGCGGGTTTGACTCAACTCTTTTTGCTAGAGTATTTTTAGTAAAAATAAACAATTAACCTATTATATTGAGTTTTTAACTTTTATATACAATATTGTTAACAAATGATTTCACCAAAAAGCTATAAATAAGTTGTTCTCAAATGGAAGTCCGTTTGTGAATTGTTTATTTTTTATAGATTATTTGCATAATATGAGATAAAAAGTTAAAAGTTAGTATATTTCTAAAAAACTGAAAATTAAACTAAAAGTTAACTTTTATCTACAATACTTTTAACAAATGATTTCATCAAAAGGTTATAGATAAGTTGTTCTCAAATGGAAGTTCGTTTGTGAATTATTTATTTTCAATAGATTATTTGCATAATATGGGACAAAAAACTAAAAGTTAGCATATTTCAAAAAATTGAAAATTTGATTATTGAAATAAAGTTAATACAAAAAGTAATAATAGAACCACAAACAATACTCAAAATAAAAATCTAGTTTATAATCTTTCCGCAAACACACTTAGCAAATTCATGATTTTATTTTTAAATTCAAAATTACATTGGTAATATTTTAACAAATGGTGGAGGGGATTGATTCTTCTCATGGGAAGAACTAGATTTCAAATCCTTACCCCCATTTATTGTACGAAAAAAAAAATATTTTACTGGCTGCATGCAAAGAAGATTCAGCCTAGCTAGGCTTACACAAGAACTAATTAAGTGCTTAGTATGACATTTGCATGCTCCTGCACCACTTTCCAAGCCGTGATAACGTGTCGTTCCTCGACTAGAGTTGCACCAACGGCAAATAGTATCACTTATACTCCCTCGACCACAGCATGAGTCATGAAGACACAGCCCGACATGTTAATGGACTCCAACAATTTGCGGTTTGCCTCATTCGCAAGTTCCTCGCTTACTATGTCAAGCTTACCATTTTTGTATACTGTCTCACTTAGTGCCGATGGCAAAATCCTGAAACAAACCATGGCAAAATTTATAGGTACCACGATTTCAAACCTTTTATCCATAGCTACAAACCCTTCAATAAGGTTGGCCATTTTCACATGGTTTCTCATTAAGCTCCTAAGGTTAGCTACACCATAGCTTCTAAGCACAAACCATAATTTCAAGGAACGAAATCTTCGGCTTAGGGTTATCTGCCAGTCTTTATAGTCCACCACTTGCTTTGAATCCGAGGCTTTATTCCTCAAGAACTCAGGGTTGGTTGAGAGTGACTTTATCAAGGCGCTCGGATCTTTTACCCAAAGGCAGCAACAATCCAAAGAGGTTAAGAACCATTTGTGTGCATTGAGACTAAATGAGTTTGCACCCTCAACACCATCGATGAAGTGCCGAAACTCAGGACAAATACAGGCGCTTCCGGCATAAGCAGCGTCAACATGGTCGGCCTTTCTATTTCCTTTTTTTTTTTTTTTAATCTTCTATTTGGTTGGTGAGAAAATAAAAAGGGAAAATGAAAGAAATTACAACTGAAAATTTTAAATTAACTTGTGTTATGAATAGGTGGGATTCTGAAAGGCCAATTAAGCCATTACATGTGATGAATCCTACAAGACTTGCTTTCATTTGAACCTGACCCGTTGCCATTCCTACCCAAAAGTCATTCCTTGTTGTTTGTTTTGGTCAGTCATCAAGATTCAAAAATGGCTTCTAACTTCTAAGCTCGTCAGGCATAGCCATCTTCGTGCCCTAAGCTCCTCCCTCTCCATCAACAACCACATTCGCTTTCCTCACTTATCTGACCCTAACCCTAACCGAGTTCCCCTCAGCTATAGGCTCTTCTCCAATGCCTCTTCTTCTTCCTCTACTGGAGGATTCCAATGAGCTTCCTCTTTGAAAGACCTCGAGCTCACCAAATTCGCCTCAATTGCCGAAACCTGGTTAGCCTTTTTATTTCCACATTTTTTTTTAATCCTCTATTTATTTGGTGGTGGAAAAAAAAAGGAAAATGAAAGAAATTACAACTTGTAATTTTAAATTAACTTGTGTAATGAATAGGTGGGATTCTGAAGGGCCATTAAAGCCATTGCATGTGATGAATCTTATAAGACTTGCTTTCATTTAAACCTGACCCGTTGCCATTCCTACCCAAAACTCATTCCTTGTTATTTGTTTTGGTCGGTCTTCAAGCTTCAAACATGGCTTCTAAGCTCGTCGGGCAAAGCCATCTCAAAGCCTTAAGCCCCTCCATCTCCATCAACAACCACATTCGCTCTCCTCACTTCTCTAACCCTAACCGAGCTCCCCCCAACTTCAGCTATAGGCTCTTCTCCAATGCCTTTTCTTCTTCCTCTACTGGAGGATTCCAACAAGCTTCCTCTTTGAAAGACCTCGTGCTTGCTAAATTCACCTCCATTGCCAAAACCTGGTCAGCCTTTTTATTCCCTCATTTTTTTTTTAATCCTATATTTGGTTGATGAAGGAAAAAAAAGGTAAAATTAAAGAAATTACAACTTGAAATTTTAAATTAACTTGTGTTATGAATAGGTGGGATTCTGAAGGGCCATTTATGCCATTGCTTGTGATAAATCCTACAAGACCTACTTTCATTCGAACCCGACCCGTTGCCATTCCTTCCCAAAACTCATTCCTTGTTGTTTGTTTTGGTCTGTCATTAAGCTTCAAACATGGCTTCTAAGCTTGTCAGGCATAGTCATCTCCTACCCCTAAGTTGCTCCATCTCCATCAACAACCACATTTGCTCTCCTCACTTCTCTAACCCTAACCCTAACTGAGCTCCCCTCAACTATAGGCTCTTCTCCAATGCCTCTTCTTCTTCCTCTACTAGAGGATTCCAACAAGCTTCCTCTTTGAAAGACCACGAGCTCGCAAAATTCGCCTCCATTGCTGAAACTTGGTCAGCCTTTTTATTTCCTAATTTTTTTTTTTTTTTTTTGAATCCTCTATTTGGTTGGTGAGGGAAAAAAAGGGAAAATAAAAGAAATTACAACTGGAATTTTTAAATTAACTTGTGTTATGAATAGGTGGGATTCTGAAGGGCCATTTAAGCCATTGCATGTGATGAATCCCACATGACTTGCTTTCAATCGAACCCGACCCGTTGTCATTCCTACCCGAAACTCATTCCTTGCTGTTTGTTTTGGTCGGTCATCAAGCTTCAAACATGGCTTCTAAGCTCGTCAGGCATAGCCATCTCCGAGCCTTAAGCTCCTCCATCTCCATCAACAACCACATTCGTTCTCCTCACTTCTCTAACCCTAACCCTAACCGAGCTCCCCTCAGCTATAGGCTCTTCTCCAATGCCTCTTCTTCTTCCTCTACTAGAGGATTCCAATGAGCTTCCTCTTTGAATGACCTAGAGCTCGCTAAATTCGCCTTCATTGCCGAAACCTGGTCAGCCTTTTTATTTCCTTTTTTTTTTAATCCTATATTTGGTTGGTGAGGGAAACTAAAGGGAAAATGAAAGAAATTACAACTTGAAATTTTAAATTAACTTGAGTTATGAATAGGTGGGATTCTGAAGGGCCATTTAAGCCGTTTCATGTGATGAATCCTACAAGACTTGCTTTCATTTGAACCCAACACTTTGCCATTCCTACCCAAAACTCATTCCTTGTTGTTTGTTTTGGTCGGTCATCGAGCTTCAGACATGGCTTCTAAGCTCGTCAAGCATAGCCATCTCCAAGCCCTAAGCTCTTCCATCTCCATCAACATCCACATTCGCTCTCCTCACTTCTCTAACCCTAACCCTAACTGAGCTCCCCTCAGCTATAGGCTCTTCTCCAGTGCCTCTTCTTTTTCCTCTACTGGAAGATTTGAACAAGCTTCCTCTTTGAAAGACCTCGAGCTCGCTAAATTCTCCTCCATTACCGAAACCTGGTCAACCTTTTTATTTCCTCATTTTTTTTTTTTAATCCTCTATTTGGTTGGTGGTTGAAAAAAAGGGGAAAATGAAAGTAATTACAACTTGTAATTTTAAATTAACTTGTGTTATGAATAGGCGTGATTCTAAAAGGCCATTTAAGCCATTACATGTGATGACTCCTACAATACTTGCTTTCATTTGAACCCAACCCATTGCCTTTCCTTCCCAAAACTCATTCCTTGTTGTTTGTTTTGGTCTGTCATCAAGCTTTAAACATAGCTTCTAAGCTTGTCGGGCATAGCCATCTCCGAGCCCTAAGCTCCTCATCTCCATCAACAACCACATTTGTTCTCCTCACTTCTCTAACCCTAACCCTAACCGAGCTCCCCTCAGCTATAGGCTCTTCTCCAATGCCTCTTCTTCTTCCTCTATTGGAGGATTCCAATGTGCTTCCTCTTTGAAAGACCTCAAGCTCACAAAATTTGCCTCCATTGCCGAAACTTGGTCAACCTTTTTATTCCTCATTTTTTTTTATCCTCTGTTTGGTTGGTGAGGGAAAAAAAAAAAGGGAAAAAATAGAAATTACAACTGCAATTTTTAAATTAACTTGTGTTATGAATAGGTGGGATTTTGAAGGGCCATTTAAGCCATTGCATGTGATGAGTCCCACATGACTTTCTTTCAATCGAACCCGACCTGTTGCCATTCCTACCTGAAACTCATTCCTTGCAGTTTGTTTTGGTTGGTCATCAAGCTTCAAACATGGCCTCTAAGTTTGTCAGGCATAGCCATCTCCGAGCCCTAAGCTCCTCCATCTCCATCAACAACCACATTCGTTCTCCTCACTTCTCTAACCCTAACCCTAACCGAGCTCCCTTCAACTATAGGCTCTTCTCCAATGCCTCTTCTTCTTCCTCTACTAGAGGATTCCAACGAGCTTCCTCTTTGAAAGACCTAGAGCTTGCTAAATTTGCCTTCATTTTCGAAACCTGGTCAGCCTTTTTATTTCCTTTTTTTTTTTTTTAATCCTCTATTTGGTTGGTGAGGGAAACTAAAGGGAAAACGAAAGAAATTACAACTTGAAATTTTAAATTAACTTATGTTATGAATAGGTGGGATTCTGAAGGGCCATTTAAGCAATTTCATGTGATGAATCCTACAATACTTGCTTTCATTTGAACCCGACTCGTTGCCATTCCTACCCAAAACTCATTCCTTGTTATTTGTTTTGGTCTGTCATCAAACTTCAAACATGGCTTCTAAGCTCGTCAGGCATTGCCATCTCCGAGCCCTAAGCTCCTCCATCTCCAACAACAACCACATTCGCTCTCCTCACTTCTCTAACCCTAATCGAGCTCCCCTCAGCTTCAACTATAGGCTCTTCTCCAATGCCGCTTCTTCTTCCTCTACTGGAGGATTCCAACGAGCTTCCTCTTTGAAAGACCTCAAGCTCGCTAATTTTGCCTCCATTGTCGAAACCTGGTCAGCCTTTTTATTTCCTCATTTTTTTTTAACCCTCTATTTTGTTGGTGAGGGAAAAAAAAGGGAAAATGAAAGAAATTACAACTTGAAATTTTAAATTAACTTGTGTTATGAGTAGGTGGGATTCAGAAGGGCCATTTAAGCCATTGCATGTGATGAATCCTACAGGACTTGCTTTCATACGAACTCGACCCGTTGCCTTTCCTTCCCAAAACTCATTCCTTGTTGTTTGTTTTGGTCTGTCATCAAGCTTTAAACATAGCTTCTAAGCTTGTCGGGCATAGCCATCTCCGAGCCCTAAGCTCCTCATCTCCATCAACAACCACATTTGTTCTCCTCACTTCTCTAACCCTAACCCTAACCGAGCTCCCCTCAGCTATAGGCTCTTCTCCAATGCCTCTTCTTCTTCCTCTATTGGAGGATTCCAATGTGCTTCCTCTTTGAAAGACCTCAAGCTCACAAAATTCGCCTCCATTGCCGAAACTTGGTCAACCTTTTTATTCCTCATTTTTTTTTATCCTCTGTTTGGTTGGTGAGGGAAAAAAAAAAGGGAAAAAATAGAAATTACAACTGCAATTTTTAAATTAACTTGTGTTATGAATAGGTGGGATTTTGAAGGGCCATTTAAGCCATTGCATGTGATGAGTCCCACATGACTTTCTTTCAATCGAACCCGACCTGTTGCCATTCCTACCTGAAACTCATTCCTTGCAGTTTGTTTTGGTTGGTCATCAAGCTTCAAACATGGCCTCTAAGTTTGTCAGGCATAGCCATCTCCGAGCCCTAAGCTCCTCCATCTCCATCAACAACCACATTCGTTCTCCTCACTTCTCTAACCCTAACCCTAACCGAGCTCCCTTCAATTATAGGCTCTTCTCCAATGCCTCTTCTTCTTCCTCTACTAGAGGATTCCAACGAGCTTCCTCTTTGAAAGACCTAGAGCTTGCTAAATTTGCCTTCATTTTCGAAACCTGGTCAGCCTTTTTATTTCCTTTTTTTTTTTTTTAATCCTCTATTTGGTTGGTGAGGGAAACTAAAGGGAAAACGAAAGAAATTACAACTTGAAATTTTAAATTAACTTATGTTATGAATAGGTGGGATTCTGAAGGGCCATTTAAGCAATTTCATGTGATGAATCCTACAATACTTGCTTTCATTTGAACCCGACTCGTTGCCATTCCTACCCAAAACTCATTCCTTGTTATTTGTTTTGGTCTGTCATCAAACTTCAAACATGGCTTCTAAGCTCGTCAGGCATTGCCATCTCCGAGCCCTAAGCTCCTCCATCTCCAACAACAACCACATTCACTCTCCTCACTTCTCTAACCCTAATCGAGCTCCCCTCAGCTTCAACTATAGGCTCTTCTCCAATGCCGCTTCTTCTTCCTCTACTGGAGGATTCCAACGAGCTTCCTCTTTGAAAGACCTCAAGCTCGCTAATTTTGCCTCCATTGTCGAAACCTGGTCAGCCTTTTTATTTCCTCATTTTTTTTTAACCCTCTATTTTGTTGGTGAGGGAAAAAAAAGGGAAAATGAAAGAAATTACAACTTGAAATTTTAAATTAACTTGTGTTATGAGTAGGTGGGATTCAGAAGGGCCATTTAAGCCATTGCATGTGATGAATCCTACAGGACTTGCTTTCATTCGAACTCGACCCGTTGCCATTCCTACCCAAAACTCATTCCTCGTTGTTTGTTTTGGTCGGTATCAAGCTTCAAACATGGCTTCTAAGCTCGTCAGGCATAGCCATCTTCGAGCCCTAATCTCCTCCATCTCCATCAACAACCACATTCGCTCTCCTCACTTCTCTATCCTTAACCCTAACCGAGCTTCCCTCAGCTATAGGCTTTTCTACAATGCCTCTTCTTCTTCCTCTACTAGAGGATTCCAACGAGCTTCCTCTTTGAAAGGCCTCGAGCTCGCTAAATTCGCCTCCATTGTCGAAACCTAGTCAGCCTTTTTATTTCCTCAAATTATTTTTTTTTTAAATCCTCTATTTGGTTGGTGAGGGAAAAAAAGGGAAAATGAAAGAAATTACAACTTGAAATTTTAAATTAACTTGTTTTATGAGTAGGTGGGATTCTGAAGGGCCATTTAAGCCATTGCATGTGATGAATCCTACAAGACTTGCTTTCATTCACTCCACTCTTTGTTAACATTTCAGGTAAATTTTTCTACTTTACATTACATTGATTATGTATAGAATTTTTTTACTCCACCAAGTTTCTGTTGGAAATATAAATTATTGGTTTTATATTGGGTTTTGTAGTTCATTGGGTACTCTTAGAGGTAGAGGAAGACTTAAAATCTAGGATGCACGGACACAGTATTGTACATTATGGCGACATGGGCAATTTTTGAAAAATTATAACATGATAAAATAGATAGGACACCGTTACTTCATGGTTACAGCACTCCAAATGAAGTGTTGGTGCATCTAGCTTAAAATAGCACTAGTAGAAATAATATAAAAGGACCATGTTTATTAAGGAGGTTGTAGAAAGTATGATTTTTGATAGAATAGAATGGTGGAGATATATGTAGTCGACTCTGATTAGTTTGTTGAGGATTTATTGCCGACACTAAAAGTTTTGGGACTAAGGTTTTGTTGTTGTAGTAGTTCATTGGGTATTCCTTGCCTCTCTATCCTCATATTTAGGTAGGCTTAATGGATTAGGTTCATCAAGTACTTGTCTTGAATTGCTAATTGTATGATTGCTTATTGAGCAGCAATTTAAATTTTGGTATGCAATGTGGTTACCCTGAAAATTGTTGTTTAAATGGTGACTGATGTGGGAGTTAAATTTATCTTATAAGTACGGGGCAGATGGTTTTAAATATGTGGACAACATGTGTCATTGGGCTTTGGATAATTTACAATTTTAGTTAGAAATCTGGAGATACTGCATTAGTTCAATCCGCTCTTATTGTCTTTCTCTCTTCATCATGTCTTTGTTCTTTTCTAGCCCTTTTTTCACCCCTTCTTTTCGCAAATGTCTCACCTTCTTTTAATTGGACTAGGGTTTCTGAGAGAGGAATTTAGTTCATTCTTTTAATTTTCTGTTATAATTTTCCTATTATATCTCTATATTTTATTCTTAATTCCTATATTTAAATAAGAATATAGTGACCGTTGTTAGGACTGTATATGACTAGACTAGATAAAGTAAATGACCCTTATTAGGATATTTATAAAAAAAACCAGACCATACAATCTGACGCTGATAGTTGTCATTTTAGTTTCATCTAGCATATAAATTGCACTTATCTATGAGTATGCACTTTCACTGCAGCTTATAATAAAAGATTGTCCTTTAGCTTTTTATAAGTATTAAGATATTCATGCTAGGGCTTTCATTGGAAATATATATACTGTCCTCCACAGCTCTCTCTTTTATTGTTAAGCGTGTATGTAATGGTACAACAACAATTTCACTTCCACCTCCCCCACAAATAAATTCTGATTAGTTTTCCTTGTTTGAGTAAGGATCCTAACAGTGCCAGGCGTTTTGAAGGGTTTAAAATAGTTGATGTTGGTTGTGGCGGTGGAATTCTCTCAGAGGCATTCTTACAATATTTTGAATGCTAACATGTCTATTTTGGTTGCACATCCTTGTTAGCTACCAGTATCATCTCAGAAGAAATTATGGATAAGGCCTATTTAAAATAACCATCTGTCGAGGCCCTAAAGTTTTTTTAAGATCTATTCCTATATTTCACAATTTTTGGATTTTTTTTTTTTGCACTCTTTCATTTCTTTGATGTTTTTCAATTTATAATAAAAGCAAAAACGTAATGCTAAATTAATGAAAATAAGCTAAAAAGAAATGCATGAATGTATATAAACACTAACTCCTAGGATGAATGATGAACAAGAATGCACATCCTAGGAGAAGAACTAGCAGATCATGGGACAGACACTGATAACCTTCCGAAGGGGCACTCAATGCAAAGGCCATCGAGTGGTTTGTTGAAAAAATCACCGAGTGATGTTTTGGGATGAAAGAGACACCATGATTTTCTAAAAGATTTTTAATGAAACAATATTGAACATCGATGTGCTTGGTCCAAGAATATTGGACAGGGTTCTTGATAATGTTAATGGCACTATTGTCACAATGGATAGTCATAATCATTCAAAGAAGTTGAGTGCAATAATTGCCTACAACAATGTATTATGCTTCAACAGTGGACAAAGATATGGAATTTTGTTTCTTGCTCGTCCATATGAAAAAAAGACAAAGATAGAAAGATCACAATAGTGCTTTGCTAAGAAATAAAGCTCTAAGTCCAAAAGAGCACTCTTGTTCATTCAAAATCAAGACATATTCTTACTCTCAATCAAAATAGGAAATTTCCCAACAATTTCCATTTGATTTAGTTCCATATTAAATCAAATATTTCAAGCTACACACCCAACTTGGAGACTTTAAGACACAATCCAAGATCAAGCTTCATAGTCCTTTGGATCATCAAGCATTGCAAAAATCGAATTAGAGAAATTTATAGTATTCCTTTATTACAAAGAATCATATAGAGAATTATACACACTTTCATATAATGTCAATACAAATTGATTATTTGTTGCACGCTTTTGTTACTGTGTGACTTTTAAGCATAAAATTTGTGTACAATAACAATGTTGAGATTGCATATCAAAAGATTATATGGTTATGATTTAGTAAGATAACATACAAAAACAACATTATTGAAAACATATAAAAACAGCTTTAACGAAGTCAGGATTTGGCTCAAGGGGGGGGGGGGGGGGGGGGGGGTGGGTGGGTGGGGGGAAGAATAAAGAACAAAGTTTATAATTATATGTGTGTATACGCACGTGTACGCACTTATACACATACATTTTTTTTTAAAAGAATATACATATACATTGATGTCACTAATAATTACTATTTGTATAAATTAAAAATAATTAAATAATAAACATATGAAGTAGTACTAATTTAATTATTTATACATAAAGTTTCATGAACAAAAAAAATTTATCATTTTTCAAATTTAAATGGTTACGATCTTTTATTTGGTATCTTTTTCTCTTCAAACCTTTAATTCCCTTTTATATATTTTGATTCCAAATTATTTGATTCTTGATATATAGAAAAGATCTTCCTATTTTGTTTGTTGATAAATAGAAAAAAAAAATACTAATCAATTTATCATCCCATAAAAAACCGTTCAACAATAAACACATATAAGAGAATATATTTTGTATATACATATATTTTTTCATTAAAAAAAGAATCTATTATAACCTTTTGACTAAGATGGGTAGAATTTTATTTATTTTAAAACTTTTTTTTAATAAAATTTTTCGAACAATTATAAATTAAGTGACATCCACATGTTCAAAGTAATAGTCACGTATTAGGCAACCATGACTAAGGCGGGTTGTTTGCATTTGTGTTCTCTATTACTATGTGCATTGACTCATTATCTGCTCTACATTTTCTAGCAGTTTCAACTCTCAAGCCATTCGCCTAGATGTCCACATGGGCTTTATATATATATATATATATGGGCCAAAAGTGATATTTTACCTTCCAAACTTTTTTTTTTTCTTCTTCTTTTTCTAAACTTCGCCATGATTATATATACATTCTTCTTTTTCTAAACTTCACCATGATCGTACCTTCGATGAGGGTCATGAGACCATCAAAGCCGATTGGCAAGTACTAAGTAGCACATTGAATAGAACACGTGAGAAAAAAAAAAATAATCTATATATTTTATATATAAAATTGAAATCTTTGACTTTTGTTGACTTCTCTAGAGCTTGCCACATCATTATTATTTTATAATTTTTTTTTAGTCTTATTTTCTTCTCCTATAATTTCTAAGTTGATAAAAATCTTAATTTTCTTCTCCACACACCGCCACGCGCCAGTCACCATGCTGCCACTTGCCTGAACTCAGGGAGGAGCTGAACAGTCACCAGAATTTGTTTAAGTTTTTGGTATAATTAAAAATTATAATGAATTTTTATACTTAAAATCTGACTAATTAGTCCAGCTCATTATTTTTAGATGACATGTACCATGCTCCTTCAGCAGTTTGTAAAAAGTTTGTAGAGTAGTTTGTGGATCTAGCATTACTCTTTACAAAAAGTTTAGGAAAAATTGTCCCAACTTTCCCAACAACACATTAATCTATTAATGTAGGATGAGACTTAAGGCAAAGTATTTCTTGCAAGGATAAAATAAGTGGTGGAGTTAAAATCCTTGACGATTACCAAGTGACTATAAACTGATAGAAAACAGTTTTTGTTTTTTTTCTTTATCAATCAATGGAACCCTTCATCAAGTGGCTTGAAATTCATACCAGAATTTTATTTCCAAAAGTTAAATTAGAGATATTCCTTGAAATTTAGTGAAAAATTGGGTGTGGAAAGTTTTTCACAAGATAGAAGAAGTGTCAGGTAACAGTACATATATAAAACCTATGCCATGATACTTGTACCTGTAAAATATTGATACCTGATAAAAATAAAAAATAAAAAATAAAAAAGAGAAGAATTTTCTTTTAGCTAATCAAAAGAGTACTACAAAACTCACTACATCAATCTAAAATTATCAAACTTACTCTGAGAGCAGGATTGGCATCAGGATGAAAAATGGAGAGAGCACTCATTGCACTGACAAGTACACCCATTGGGTGAGCATCATGAGGCATCGCCTGTATTACATCCTACAAAACAAATTTACCAAAACCAGAACTTAGGATCATACTATCTTTTTTTTTTTTTTTTTTTAAACGAGAAAGAAAGTAAAGCATACCAGAATTCCCTGTGGTATGGCTGAATGCTGAGAGATAGCAAATTCCCAGTCTGCTAGCTGATTTTCAGAAGGCAAATTCCCATACACTGGGCAAAAAAAAAAAAAGAGTTTCAGATACAGAAATTGAATTAAGAAAGTAGACATAAGAGTGCAAGTAAACACACAGAGATGAACATTGTATAATTAAAGATACAAACAGTATAAATATAATTTTTGAGGAATCAAAACAATTCTATACTAAATAAAACTTTTTTATAGAAATTCTCAGGTTTAATTAATCACTATAACATAATTTCATTTTAGCATGTCCAGCACATCACATACATATCAATATAATGGCATATTTTCCTTCAGAAAATAAAAGTGCATAATACTTGTTCATACTTATAGTGGCAATACAGTGTGCGTGTGAAAGAGGAAGAGAGAGAGAAGAAGAAGACAATCCTTCAACAAGATTTACGTATGTACTTCTAAAATCCCAATTCATTTATTTTATCAAACCTCATTTTCTCCACCAATTATTCTTTTCTTTATTGGTAATTACACATGCACCAAGTGGGTTTTGAGCCCATGGCCTCATCCTCCACCCACACTTGTGAGATGAGGAAGTGCTATTTGAGTAGGGCTCATTGACTCATTGGCTTATTATCAAAAAGTTATCAACAAATGATTCTAGTAAATTAGAACATATTATAACATAAATGATTGTTAGTCATTAGAAACTAGTACAATATAGGAAACTAGTACAATATAGGAATCTCCACAGAGAACTTACTTAAGAGGTAGGCCACTTCCACAACGGTGCTATTCTCAGCCAACTCCTCAATTGGGTAGCCCCTATACCTAAGGATACCCTCATCACCATCAATATAACAAATCGACAACCGAACAGGAGCTGTATTCAGATAGCCTGGGTCATAAACTTTGAGCCCCTTGTCATTTTTCCCAGTTGTAATCTGTATATCCACATGAGCAATTGCAAAATTTAAAATTTCATTGAAAACAATAAAATCAGTACACCTGAAGTTAATTCATCAACATAGCAAAATACAATGCCAATAATCACATCAAACAAACATATATTGATGCCATGTCCAGCAGCCAAACATTAAAAATTATCGTGATGAATTGAAACTTAATATCAAATCCTTTAATTAATACTTTCTCAAAAAAAAAAATCCTTTAATTAATAAATCTCCTTTATATCTATGATTTTCTCAACAAAAACACGTCAAAATTAAAATTCAATCACTCCCAAATCAAAACAAGTCCAAATGAAACCCAAAAAGCTAATCGGATCAGAACTTTAAAATAAATAAATAAAAACTAGCCCACATAACCAATAATTCAAAACCCAATTCCAAAATCCTATCTTTTTTCTCTGTTCTGAAAAAAAATTTCCCCAACAACCACAACCCAGATCATAAACAACTATCACAAACCAAAACACAACAAAACCAAATCAAACCCAGTTGAGCTTTTCAAAAGGCAAAAACAATTCACGTAAGAACATAAGACATACCTTCTTAAGATCAGTAGCTTTGACAGTGCCATCCTCAGAGACCGGTACCTGGTACTTCTTGCCGGTCCTTCCATCAACGACGGTCAAGGAGCCTGCAAGGTTTCCGGGAGGTGAGACCTGAGCTGAGAGGCTGTTTGGCTCGAGAGATGGCGCCACCTCAATGAGCTCATTGGAGGAGGTGGCGGTTATTAAGTGCGCAGTCAGCACCGCCAACCGCCCTCGCGCCACCACGCTCGATATCTCTGACACGCCTCACATTTTTTTTGCCTTTCTGTTATCAAAGTCAAGAAGAAGAAGAAGAAGAAGAAAAGAGCGATGAAAACTTTTATATGGTAGTAGTATTAGTATTTATATTTAAATATGGCTCGTTTGGAATTGGATTTTGAGCTCAGGATTAAACAATGTTATATATATTTTTATCCATTTTTTTTCCCTGAAAATAGAAGCAACATTACAATAACAACCTCGGCCCTCAACAGTGGTATTTTGTTTTTGTTTTTGCTTTTTTTGGTTTTTGTTTCACAAACAGGTACATTATATTTCTCATGTTTATATTAAAGTTTAATGGGTAAAGAGTAATTTTAGCTCAACTGATTAAACCATAATCGAAATCCATAAGTATTCTCTTTTAATAAAAAAAAAAAAAAAGCGGCTTTCTTTTCGTCCAATGGAGCATTGGAGTGAGAGAATAATGTGAGCCACGTGGGAGTTTTGTAAGAAAGGTTGTTCTTTTTATTATTAATTAATTATACTACTCTTACATCTTTGTAATCAATCAATGTTATAGATAATTAGTAATACTAATTAGTGACAAGGTGGTAGCTGTCCACTTCGTCCAATGGAGCATTGGAGTGAGAGAAAAATGTGAGCCACGTGGGAGTTTTGTAAGAAAGGTTTTTCTTTTTATTATTAATTAATTATACTACTCCTACATCTTTGTAATCAATCAATGTTATAGATAATTAGTAATACTAATTAGTGACAAAGTGGTAGCTGTCTACAACATTTTCACAATATTTTTACAATAAATTTTATATAACAGGTTGTTATTGGTGGGATAGAAAAGTAATTTCAGTGGTAGGTTCAAATTAAAACCACTAATAATTAACCACCTATGATTTATTATAAAAATATTATAGACATAACATGGATCAAGTCCCTTTTTTTAGGTTTTCTAAAAATAAAATTTATTAAAGTCCCATTTTTTAGGGATCTTTTTCTTTTAAACAGTTTTATTAGGGTATTGAATTTTTCACATCCTCACTCACATACTTAGCATTGCCACTTCATTATGATTGGTAACTTATTATTTATTATAATCTATATATATATATATATATATAAAACCGAAACTTTTGAAACTCTCACAATTTTCCACATCAGCATAATATTAAAAAATATAAAACCGAAACTTTTGAAACTCCCACAATTTTCCACATCAGCATAATATTAAAAAATAAAAATATAAATATAATAAAACCTTTCTAAAACCCCCAATGCTCTGCCTTCTCTTTCACGATGCGCTACCCTTTCTTTCACCAAAACATCTTCTTCCTCAGAACAGACAAAGAAAAAAGGAGATTGAGAAAGAATCGTCGGAGTGTCAGACTATCATCCACCGGCAACCCAGTCGCTCATCAACATCAGGCCGCCTAAACCGCTACCGGTAATATATATATTTTTTCTAAATCTGGTACTCTTTTTTTCTCCCAAAATACCCGATGCCCTCCACTCTCTTTTCAGATTCTTTCATGCAACCCTCTTCTTCCCCAAAAATCAAAACCCTCTCCTTCCCCAAAATCAAAACCCAAAAACCCAAAACTCAGATGCCGCCGGTGTCATCGAGGAAGCTATGAGCAAAAACCCTCTCCTTCCCCAAAATCAAATCCCAAAAACCCAAAACTCAGATGCCGCCGATGTCATCGAGGAAGCTATGAGCAATCTAACGCAGCCTCTGAAGCAAGTTTTGGAATTTTCTTGATTTTTTTTTTCTTTTTGTGGGTATTGTTGAATATTGCTATATGACTGAAATATTTGTTTTGGATTTGTCTTTATTTTCTATTTCTATTTTCATTTGTGGAATGCAAATTATGTGTTTGATGAAATGCTTCAATGAACTGTCTATTGAGTTGTGAAGTAATAAGTAATTGATTTAATTAGTATGTGATCATTATGTGAATTCATATTATGCCCAAATTTGTGTATGAGCTATTGGAATGTTGGCTATAATTTTTTCATCGGCATAGAGAAACCAAGGTGTTATTTTTATATGTTATGTGAAACACCCTAAATTTATAATCAAAGAACATATTTGCATTATCTCTAGTATTATTCATGATAAAATAATGGCCCATATAAAAATCAATATTTGTCGTAAATGTGTTGGATCTACCCATCATTATTTGCATGAACAAGTACAAAAATTTCATCCAATCCCCCACCAAAACCAAAACAAAAAACCAAAAAAGAAGGAAGAGAACAAACTAGGAAAATTATAATGGTATATTCTTATCTATTGGCAGTTTTTTGTACCAAAAGCAATGAAATTTACACTAATATCATCAGATAGAGACCATCTTCCAGTCAAGGGGTTGTAAACAAATCCAGCCATTTCCCTGACCTGCAAAAAGCCAACCAGACAGCAAACAAGCTTTACTAAAATGTGCGGAGGTTAGTAACGCTAAAACATGAGGCAGATATTCATGAAACATCATGAACATATTTTACTCACAGTTATATTGGCACGTTGAAGGATCAGGACTAGTTCTTCAGGAGTGAGAAAACTTGACCATTCATGTGTACCTTTAGGAAGCTGTAAAATATAAAGTTCATCAAAATGGTGCTAATAGGTGCAAAATCCAGAATTAAAATATAAATAACTTGATCAGTTAACTAAGGTATTAAACCAATGTATATTGAAAGCGTTTGACTGTACTAACAATTTCATAAGGTAACCACAGTTCCAAGGTAACCCAAGAAGCATCTCAAACTTTTACAGATAGTCTACGTGAAATGTTTCTGCAGCATTAGGAAAACATGCTTCATAGTTTTCTTAGCCTTATTTTTGAAAAACCAAATTACATGAAATTCATGATAATCTGATAGTGGACTATCAATTCTAGCTAAAAATTATCTACTTTTCCGTTTGCAAGTGGAGTTCACCTCCAGATTTGACTAATTGAAATTCTATTAATTGTTCCTGTGAAGGCAATGAAAATGGAACAATCTAAATTCCATGGGCATTGTAACATTCCTTAATAGTATGGATCAATTCTAACTTAATATAGATCAAACTGAAAAGTGGATGACCTCAGCAGACCCATAGATGAGAACGCTTTGTATGAAAATATTCAAATCTTTAGAAGAAAAGATTCATTTCATTGAATCATCCACATTACGCTCATATGTATCGAGTTCTTGTCATCTAGAATACACTTAAAAATATCAACGTGAACCAACTTGTTAAAAACAAAACCTCAACTGTTTAAGGAAAACAAACTTGTTGCCAAGTATAAAGAACCAGTTTACCACTATGGCATGTATCCTGTAGCATGATTTAAGGATAACACCTATTTCTGAAATAGATAATCAACATATATAGAGATCAAGGTTGGATCTCAAATAGACACAAGTAAATTTCAAAGCATGTCACCAAGTTTCAAAATAAGGCATATCCAGCAGTGCAAGAGGTGCTACATAGATAATCAAGAAGCTATATTAAGCTGTAGAATGATGGAAATAACTATACCCAATGGAGGAGGTACTCTGCTGCAACAATGGCAGTTGCATATGATCTCATAGAACGGTTAATTGTTGAAATTATAGTAGCTCCATCAGGAACAGTTAATGCTGCCAGAGACTTGCAGAATTCAGCAGGATTTGCTACGTGCTCAATTACCTTAAGTAAAATTCCAATTGCAAACAAATTGCATATGGTCAAAAATAGGTAACACGTAACTTAAAAACAGTTTGAATACACTCTAGAGAAGCATGAAGAAAAGTGTACTGAGAAAAACCCAAAGTTTTGGGAACACCATTATATTTATACCTTTGTTAAAACGTTCCATTAATCATCACAAATATTCCTTCAATTTCAATTTCATAGGTGGATACTCATATTATCTTTAGCGGAAATCTAAATTTATCTTGCGTAATTTATGTTTAACTGTCCTGTATTTACAGAGGACTTCCAAACTCAAGGGATCCAATTTGATAATGCAGAAGCATTGAATAATGTTACAAGCTTGACGTTTATTGAGCTTCAAGGTCAAATGTTAAAAGGCTATATGTATCAAGCACTATCAACTATTAAGGTTAGTATCATGGAGTATCTCAAAATGTAGCATATATAGTCTTTGAAGAGTTGCCAATGAGCTATAGCTTAACTGGCACTTCTTCCTCCCATAATAATGAGATGGTGGATGAGGCCTTGGGATCGAGACCCATTAGGTGTGTGAGTAACTTACCAATCAAGAGGGGGGGGGGGGGGGGGGGTGAGATGTCTTTGAAGAGTCTTTTTCCAGAAACTTTTCCATCAAATGGTAAAATTTCAGATTTGCGTTCTTATTTTCTTGAATCCCAGAAATCCTATTGCATGGTCCAAAAAAAAAGAAAAAAAGAAATAGATCTTAAATCCTCTTGCTATTTGTTTACAGTATTCTTTTGCTTTATTCTTTAATCACCTTTAATAACTTGAATCCTAGCATAATAGTCTTTCAAAAGGTCTTGAGAGAAGACTTAACAACAAAAAAGTTCTTATGAGAGGACTTTGCCATCTAATATCAAAATCTCATTTTTGTATTTTTTAAATCTCTTGAACCCAGCAACTCATGAATTTTGAGTTTCAAGTTTCAACTTCAAAACTCTTGTATGCTCATCATGATAAGTAAATGAAGGGAAGAAGTCCAAGATTATATGCAAAACCAGAAATAAATGGATATCAACCAATCATTTGGCCATATCATAACTATAGCAGGGCAAATATATGGTAGAAGTATACATAATATGCAATATCACTTAAATGTTTCAAAAAGAAGCAAATGTGCTAGGTAAAACGAACTTGATTTTAGATCCAACATAAAATAAGTAAGACAATTACATAGGGTATCTGTAATCAGTATGAATAACGAACTACATAATAATATTTATAAATACAAGCATGTGTACACATATATGAAAGAATGAGAGAGAGAAAGAGAGAGCATACTTCTAGAGCAATCACAGCATCAAACTTCCTCTCTTCCTCTACTAGCTTTTCTGTCCAAAAATCAAATTCAGAAAAACTTTATACCAGATTGCAATAATATGACACAACAAAACAATGTCAATTAGGTTACTTAGTCTATGTCACATAGCCACTTAGTCCCACTTGAAAAGGGATGTAACCATCCATTGTAAAAGATGCCACAGCTTACAACAGAGAAGCAATGCAATCTGAATGCTCCATGGGAATGACATTACCATAAAGCCTGTCCTACAGAGGTAGTAAACAAGATTGGCACATACCAGCTGTTGTGCAACAGTACTCAATAGTTGAAGTCACTGGATCCAAATCCTGTGTGTTAACAAATTTCCATGTTAAAGTCTATACAATCTAGAAGAACAAAATAAATGTAATCCTTGAAAACCCAAATTGCAATTTATTAAGATTTTTCTCATAGATGAACGATACATTTTAACCAAGTTGTTAAGATCTCCAAAAGTTATTTCTGTTAGCAATTAGCAATCCAAGAATTAATCAGGAAATTATTGGAAATAATTCAGAAATACTTTATCATAATATATTCTGCTCAGAAGAATTCAAGAATACACAACAAGAAAAAAGAAGCAAAGAGAGAGAGAGGGTAGCACCAAAAGATAGTTCCGAACGTTATAGAATAATCATTCAAGATATTCTCAATCCACTAAAAAAATTTCATACACCATTTAAAATCCAAAAAAAAAAAAGGCCATAAGCTTCAAGAAAATATAGATTTAGAATCTGGGATGACAAGCTGACCTCAATTAGTTGGGAATTAAGGGTTAAAAAAATTGAAAAAATCTTTACTAGTCATCTATGGCCCACATAAGTACAAAACAATACAGTGGATTATAAGAGATCGTTGCAAAAATTGGAAACCATATTTACATTATCAAATAATTTCAGAATTTGTGCATATTGCGATGTCAAAAAAATACCATACACAAATATTTCCAGAAAAGAAAAGTCCTGGAATAAACCTCCGGTAACTTGCCACTCTGGCAGCTAAAATGAAAAAGGTAGCCTCTCCTAAAAAATTCACAATTTAGCTAAATACTTAATATCTAACTCTATCATAACTACCTCCCACGGGCCCCCAGATACTAGTTTCTAACAGGTGAACTATTCTCTTTCTCTCTCTCTGATCAATTATGAAATGCCAACGCATCAGTGAGTGCTTTGGTGCTTTCCAAATTCATGCCCACCTATGGGCATGAAAGTCAGCTAACGTTTGGTGATTTGGACGGAAGATTTAAAGGGAAAAAGATCCAAAACAAATCTGAACAAAGTCCTAACATAAGAGAATGCTAAAGAGCTATCCCCAGAGAGGAAACGCTAATATTCAATGATTTGATACTTCTCAAATCCAATTCCAATCTAAGATATCACATTTTACATCAGAGAATGACCATACAGCATGAATGCGTGCAATCTTGATATTTTTCTCCACAGCATCAACTCCTGTTACAGTAGCTCCCATTCGAGCTAATGGCTGAACAAGCAAGAGAAGAGAGTAAATATGAGATGAAGACTACATCTAATTTTAATATATATATATAGCAGAAATCTAATGCCACTATATACAAATGCAAGTAATGTAAGGCAGCATAATATGCATCGACTAGTACAATTACATTTGCATTCCAATTGTGTCTACTTTCTGATTGCAGTGGTGAATACATCCAGATATAGGTTGCATGGAAACATGATGGCATATGATTGAAGGACAACATGATGGCCTAGGTATAGAGTGCATGGAAAAGAAAGATTCTTCAAGCCAATTTCAAGTACTAGGTATTTTGAAGCTTTGTTATAGGGAGTAGAGTGTAAAATTCCAACTTGGACTCTCGGAGACCTGACACTTGACTGCTAACACTCACACACATTCATATTCTTCTATCTCTCTCTTTTTTCTTTTTCATTTTCATTTTTTTTGGGGGGGGGGGGGGGGTGGTGGGGGGAGGAGGCTAATTATGAAATATAGGAATAGATCTTAAAAAAACTTTAGGGCCATGACAGATGGTTATTTTAAATAGGCCTTATCCATAATTTCTTCTGAGATGATACTGGTAGCTAACAAGGATGTGCAACCAAAATAGACATGTTAGCATTCAAAATATTGTAAGAATACCTCTGAGAGAATTCCACCGCCACAACCAACATCAACTATTTTAAGCCCTTCAAAAGGCCTAGCACTGTTAGGATCCTTACTGAAACAAGGAAAACTAATCAGAATTTATTTGTGGGGGAGGTGGAAGTGAAATTGTTGTTGCACCATTACATACACGCATAACAATAAAAGAGAGAGCTGTGGAGGACGGCATATTTCCAATGAAAGCCCTAGCATGAATATCTTAATACTTATAAAAAGCTAAAGGACAATCTTTTATTATAGGCTGCAGTGAAAGTGCATACTCATAGATAAGTGCAATTTACATGCTAGATGAAACTAAAATGACAACTATCAGCGTCAGATTCTATGGTCTGGTTTTTTATAAATGTCCTAATAAGGGTCATTTACTTTATCTAGTCTAGTCATATACAGTCCTAACAAGGGTCGCTATATTCTTATCCAAATGTAGGACTTAAGAATAAAACATAGAGATATAATAGGAAAATTAAAACAGAAAAAAGAATTAACTAAATTCCTCTCTCAGAAACCCTAGTCCAATTAAAAGAAGGTGAGAGATTTGCGAAAAGAAGGGGTGAAAAAAGGGCTAGAAAAGAACAAAGACATGATGAAGAGAGAAAAACAATAAAAGCTGATTGAACTAATGCAGTATCTCCAGGTTTCCAATAACTAAAATTGTAAATTATCGAAAGCCCAATGGCATAGGTTCTCTACATATTTAAAACCCTCTGCCCCTTGCTTATAAGATAAATTTAACTCCCACATCAGTCACCATTTAAACAACAATTTGCAGGATAACCACATTGTATACCCAAATTTAAACTGCAGCTTAATAAGCAATCATACAACTAGCAAGACAAGTAATTGATGAACCTAATCCATTAAGCCTACCTAAATATGAGAATAAAGAGGCGAGGAATACCCAATGAACTACAACAACAACAAAACCTTAGTCCCAAAACTTTTAGTGTCGGCAATAAATCCTCAACAGACTAATCAGGCTCGACTACATATATCTCCACCATTCTATTCTATCAAAAATCATACTTCCTACAACCTCCTTAATAAACATGTTCCTTTTATATCACTTTGACTAGTGTTATTTTAAGCTAGATGCACCAACACTATTTTATCATGAAGTAACGGTGTCCTATCTATTTTATCATGTTATAATTTTTCAAAAATTGCCCGTGTCGCCATATTGTACCATACTGTGTCCGTGCATCCTAGATTTTAAGTCTTCCTCTACCTCTAAGAGTACCCAATGAACTACAAAACCCAATATAAAACCAATAATTTATATTTCCAACAGAAACTTGGTGGAGTAAAAAAATTGTATACATAATACATGTAATGTAAAGCAGAAAAATTTACCCGAAATGTCGACAAAGAGTGGAGCGAATGAAAGCAAGTCTTGTAGGATTCATCACATGCAATGGCTTAAATGGCCCTTCAGAATCCCACCTATTCATGACACCGAAGCTAAGTTAATTCAAAATTTCAAGTTGAAATTTCTTTCATTTTCCTCTTCTCCTTTTTTTTTTTTTTTTTTTTTTCTCACCAACCAAACAGAGGATTAAAAAAAAAAAAAAAAAAAGAGGAAATAAAAAGGCTGACCAGGTTTCAGCAATGGAGGCGAATTTAGCGAGCTCGAGGTCTTTCAAAGAGGAAGACCGTTGGAATCCTCCAGTAGAGGAAGAAGAAGAGGAGGCATTGGAGAAGAGCCTATAGCTGAAGCTGAGGGGAGCTCGGTTAGGGTTAGAGAAGTGAGGAGAGCGAATGTAGTTGTTGATGGAGATGGAGGAGCTTAGGGCTCGGAGATGGCTATGCCTGACGAGCTTTGAAGCCATGTTTGAATGAAGCTCGATGACCGACCAAAACAAACAAACAATTACGACCTTACTTGAACAGGAACAAGGAATGAATTTTGGTTTTGGGGAAGAAAACTCAAGTAGGAATCGCCATGGGCTGGGCCTAAATTATTACAAACCGTTTCGGCACCGAAGCCAACCACGATCGGCGATCATGGGCCTTGGTGTTTGAGACGGAGAAAGATTGAGAGACAGAATAGAGGAAAAATGAGATAGCAGAGAGATAGGGGCGGAGAACGAAGAGATCAATCGGCGTTGTCGGCGCTGGCCAGGGGCTTGGTTCGGCGGCGGGTGGAGGAATTGAAGCTTGCAACGGGAAGAAATGAAGAGTGTGAGGACCGACTGAGGGGAGAGAGGAGCAACAGGTAGAAGTGGGGAAGGAGGAGAAAGAAAAAAAAAAAATATATATATATATATATATATATATTCAATCCATAAGTGTAAATACAAAATAAAATAATATATTCTTTAGATGAACACGGTAGGTAGCTGAGAGAAGCCAAATTTTTTGGCCCACACTGTTGGGCAGCCATCTTTTTTGTGTTTTGGTGCAGTTAAAATAGATATATATGTATGTATAGTATTTGATACAAATTCATTTTTTATTAAAATATTAAGGTAGGGCTTAAACCTAGCTTAGAGCATCTCTAATAGATTAGCTAAAGTCATTTTTTGGAGGGCAAACCAGCTCCAACAAATTCTTTAAAAGCAAAACTTTTCCATTTTTTTATTTTTTAAAGTTGCTACAGTAGTTCTCTTGATTTAGAGAACACTATAGCAACTTCAAATTATTTTTCTCACTTAAAATAATCCACACTTGAATAAATTCGAATAAAAAATTTAGCACAATAAATTAAAATTTCAACATTTATCTCAACCTTAACGGCTACAAAGACACCAAAACACAAATGAACAAATTTCACTATTACAAAATGTATTTCCAATAACAAAAATATTCGTCACTAAAAGTCTAGTTTTTCGTCGCTAAGAGCATCCACAATGGTGAATGCTATCTTATTCTATTTTACCATCTCAAAAAGTTACTTTATCAATTATATCATACCATTTTACAATACTCTCAACATCCCAACTTTTATTTTACAATACAACACATTAAAATAATATATTTACACAATAAAAAAATGTATTTCAAAACATAAATAAAAGCCAGCACACACACAGAGAGAGAGAGAGAGAGAGAGAGACAAAGATTGAGACGTGAGAGAGAGTGGGAGGAGAAAGGATTGAATAAAAAAATATTATTTCTTTTTACAATTGTGCTACAGTACCATCACAATGAGAGAGTGGGAGGAGAAAGGATTGAATAAAAAAATATTATTTCTTTTTACAATTGTGCTACAGTACCATCACAAAATTGTGATGGTACTGTAGCACAATTCTACTTTTTTTTAGGATACAAGACTTGATGTTGGCTTGTTTTTTACTTTGAATTGGAAATTCCTCAACGTATACCATTTACCTTAGGCCACCACGGATGCTCTAAGAACCTTTAGCAACGAAATTTACTAATTAGCGATGAAACTCATTTCATTGCTAAAACCCCGTAGTTGAAAGTCCTGGCGATGAAAAATTTCGTCACTAAAAGTCCGATTTGTTTAAAAAAAAAAAAAAAACTTTTAGCGATGAAAACGTTTGTCACTAAATGTTTTCCTCGCTAAAAACACTATTCAACGACGAAAATATTTCCTTACCAAAAACACTTTAGTTTATTAAATCATATCTAGTGAAACAATTTCATCACTAAAACTATTTTAGGGTACATATAGTGACGAAAAAGTTCGTCACAAAAACTATTTTTAAGAAAATCTGGGCACATATAACAATGAAAATTTTTGTCACTAAAACCATTTCTTACAAAATTCTGCTACATTTAGCGACGAAATATTTTGTCACTAAAACAATTTTTTGTTGCTATATTTGTGACGGAGAAATTTGTCGCTAAAACTTATTTTCTGTTTTTATTTTTTTCATGGCTTTGATATTAACCTATAACATGTCATTACATTATTAAAACCTCACATTTGAATAACACATTTATTTCAACAACGCATTTATAAAAAAAGATCCATACATTCCACAAGTAAAAAATAAAACAAGTATCTAATTCAAATTCCTTCTATACAATAAATGTTTACACATACAATAACACAAGATGTTTTATAACAATACAAAAAGTGTAGCATAATATAATTAGAACCAATAGAAGATGTCCTCATATGTCTTCAAGTAATGCCAAAAGTAAATCCCCCAAAAGCCATCAATAAGAAATTTGTACAAATATTAAACAATACTACATTAAAATTGTAAAGTAAAAACATCAACAATGCATTAAGAGTAGCCACACCAATAAATTAAAATCACAACTCCTAATGTATAAGTTGTAGAAAGCAAATATAGATTTTCGAAGTGTAATACAATACAATTAGTTTCAAATAATGCATTAAAAAAAGTAGTCACACCATTTAGTACGAGTCAATTGCAATATGAATTTAAACTACCTTATAACACCATACAAGTCACCTGCTTACTCCAACACAACAACCCACCACAAAACTAATTATCAACATCACAATATATAATGCTACAACTATTGAAAACAATTAAATAATATCCATCACATATAACTCAACAATATCCATTTACAATTCCCAAAAATATATATATTTAAAAAAAAAAAAAAAAAAAAAACTCCTAATATGAATTTAAACCACCTTCTAACTTCATGCAAACCACCCGCTTACTCCAACACAACAACCCACCACAAAACCAATTATCAACATCACAATATAAAATACTTACAAGTATTAAAAACAATTAAATAATATCTATCACATATAAATCAACAATATCCATTCACAATTCAAAAAAAAAAAAAAAACACTCTAATATGAAATTTAAATCACTTTATAACTTCATGCAAGCCACTCACTTGCTCCAACCACATAACCAATTATCAACAACACCATATATAATGCTTACAAGTATTAAAAACAATTAAATAATATCAATCACATATAAATCAACAATATCCATTCACAATTCAAAAAAAAAAAAAATACTCCTAATATGAATTTAAACCACCTTATAACTCCATGCAAGCCACCCGCTTGCTCCAACATAACAACCCACCACATAACCAATCATCAACATTACAAGTATAGAGTTTTTTAAGTATTTAAACAAATTTTACTTACTATGCTCAAGCTAAGCATACACCTTTAAAGAAAAATCCAAAGTTATCACAAACAATGAGTATGCTCCAACATAACAACCCACCACATAACCAATCATCAACATTACAAGTATAGAGTTTTTTAAGTATTTAAACAAATTTTACTTACTATGCTCAAGCTAAGCATACACCTTTAAGAAAAAATCCAAAGTTATCACAAACAATGAGTATTTAACCTGCAAGAGAAAAGTCTAATTTAAAAAGAGTTTATCAATACACTTACAAGCTATATCATCACTACTAGCAATAGCATATAATGCTTAGTGTTATAGCATAATACTCAATATAAGTATTTAAGCAAACAACATCTCAAAAAAATGACAACTCATGCATAATGTATTCTAACACCTAAGTCTATAAGCTACTTAGATGAAGTCCTTTCTCATTCATGAATGCTATTGTGTATATTAATACTTAAACAAATATACATTGCACAATCAAACACTCCCAATATCAACAACCCACCACAATATCAATCATCAACATCACAATATAAAACCACCTTATAATATGAATTTCACTTTTCATAATATGCATGATAACAATGTGATTTATTCAAAAATCTCATTAACAAGATTAGAAAAAAGCTTAATTGAATGTACATAAATATTCTTACTGCTTAAATTATTTCAATAATATTGCTTTTGTTTAAAATTAACTAATTAACTATTTGTAATTTTGTATAACAGATAAGTGAGATAACCCATCAAAGCAATATTAGCCACTCTATCCTGATCATAATAATTGGAAAATTTTCAAGATTGTTATTGACTTATTAGTTGTGATTTTAGGCGTACCATATGCATCAAACACTCCTAATTAGTATTTACTTTTGATCAATCAACTCTTTATTTATGAGTATTCAAGATTTTTGGAACACTTGATTAGTCTTTTGAATGTGTATAGTCTCTATCCAATCAAATGATTGATTACTCTATATTGAATAAAGGTTGCAAATTTAGATAACTGGCTTAATGGGATTTTTAAGACCTAAATATGGGTGTACTACACTTCTATTATACTTTACTCTTATAATTATATAACTTTACATCTATTAATCATAAATCCTTGATTATATATATAAATATATATATATATATATTTATTTATTTATTTATAGAAGTTTTGACATTATTACACAAATGGTGTGTCCAGTACACCTACCTAATGCACACTACTTAGAATTCTAATTAAGATTGTTATTGACTTATTAGTTGTTATTTTAGGCATACCATATGCATCAAACACTCCTAATCAGTATTTACTTTTGATCAATCAACTCTTTATTTGTGAGTATTCAAGATTTTTGGAACACTTGATTAGTCTTTTGAATGTGTATAATCTCTATCCAATCAAATGATTGATTACTCTATATTGAATAAAGGTTGCAAATTTAGATAAATGGCTTGATGGGATTTTTAAGACCTAAATATGGGTGTACTACACTTCTATTATACATCACTCGTATGATCATATAACTTTACATCTATTAATCATAAATTCTTGATTATATATATATATATATATAGAAGTTTTGGCATTATTACACAAATGGTGTGTCCATTACGCCTACCTAATGCACACTACTTAGAATTCTTAGCTTGAACCTAATAGATGTGATGTATAGACAATACCAATTCCTAAATTCTTAAGACATATATGTTTGTTTTTTACCTGACAAAGTTGAAAGATTCACTCTTTAAACCTAACAATAGGCAAGGTACAATGTATCATATAGCATATTAGAAAAAGTAAAATAAAATAAAAGATGATGCAAATATTCATGAGTCATACTCTTTTTCTAAAACTTCTATATAAAGTCAATTTAGCATTATGAAAAACTCCAAAGGGTTGGTGTACATGTTTTCAAGACTCGTGATCAATAAGAAATTCACTTAAAAGAAATTCATTCTTATAATTATGTTTTTGAGATAATCCTTATAATAATTTAGTGTGTATGAAATGGAGATTATATTTATGAGCAGTGAACACTTCTATTAAAAAAATGAATTATAAAATTCACATTAAAAAAAAGCTATAAAAACACTCTCAATAATATGAATTTAAACCACCTTATAACTCCATGCAAGCCATTCGCTTGCTCCAACACAACAACTCACCACAAAAACAATAATCAACATCACGATATATAATGCTTACAAGTATTAAAAACAATTAAATAGTATTCATCACATATAAATCAACAATATTAATTCACAATTCAAAAAAAAAAAAAAAAAAAAACTTTCAATATGAATTTAAACCACCTTATAACTCCATGCAAGCTACCCACTTACTCCAACATAACAACCCATCACAAAAACAATAATCAACATGATGTATATAATGCTTACAAGTATTAAAAACAATTGCATAGTATCCATCACATATAAATCAATAATATTCATTCACAATTCCAAAAAAATAATACACTCCCAATATAAATTTAAACTACCTTATAACACCATACAAGTCACCCGCTTGCTCTAGTACAACAACCCATTACAAAACCCATCATCAACATCACAAGTATAGTGTTTTTTAAATATTTAAATAAATTTTACTTACTATACTCAAGTTAAGCGTATACCTTTAAGAAGAAATCCAAAATTATCATAAATAATGAATATTTAACTTGAAAAACAAAAATCTAATTTATAAAGAGTTTATCAATACACTTACTAGCTATTATAGCATAATGGTCAACATCTCAAAAAATAAATACACACCCCTTTTTCAACAAATAGATAACAAGTCAATAGCTTCACCCAAAAAAAAAAAAAAACAAACAAACAAACAAAAATATACATGACCAAGAACTGTTAAAATCAAAGAATCCCAAGAGAAAACAAAATTACACATACCCAAAAGCTATTATAATGCTCAAAAGCTTCACTACCACAAAACAAAAACAAACAAAAATATACCTGCCAAGAACAGTTAGAATCAGAGAATTCCCAAAAGAAATCCACTCTTTATCATCATCCAAACCTGACAAAATCAACAATAGAGAACTTAAATTTACAAAATTTAACAGATGCATTCTAAAATCACACAAAAACCAATTACAAGTAACTAACACAAAACCCATTAATTCAACACCTAAATACTATAAACTCATACTTAAACTTACAAGAAAAAAACTCAAAACCCATATCATTTAATAAAATACAAACCAAATATTACAAAAATTAAATAAATAAATAAATAAAAACTTACAATGTTGAAATCAATGGAAGGAGATGATTGGTAACTATAAGGACTCAATTTGTAATGATCCCAAATTGGTATTGGGTTCGAACGTTAAAGACCCAAACAATAAATTTGTAGAGCGTGGATGTCAAAGAACTAGGTTAACTCTAAAAGAAAAACGATTAAACCTCACGTTTATAGATGGATTAGCACTAATATAACGATCAATTTCTCCTTGAAACAAGTTCAGTTCTTTAGTTCATAAGGATTTCTTCTAAGTCCTCTTTGTTCAGAAGTTCTGATCTCTTCTCTTAATGCATTTTTCCAGGTTATATACTGCCCTCTTGATGTCATCTTCACCACACACGTGTAGGTTGGGTTCGGGGAATCCCTTCCTGTCCCATCCAACACCTTCTGGAACCTCCAACCAATAACTGTAAGGCTGCCTCATCACTGTTTCGGCATCACCTCCACATTAATGCGGCCAAAGAGTTGGTTGAGGGTTAATGTGGAGACAGCTGTTGTTAAAGATATTTGTTTACTTTTTCTTTCTTACCCTTAGTCCCATGTTCCACCTTTAGTGGTAACGTAGCTCTGAAGTGCGTTTGTAACAACATGGAGTTCAGGTCGTCCTCGGACTCATATTGCCGAGAAGGATTTTTTCCTCGAATGAATACTAAACTCACCTCACGTGATATCTACTCTTCCTTTCGTTTGGTTACACTTATAACCTGATATGAGCCTTCTCGGACAGTTTTACGTCCTCGGATGGGCCACAGGCCCAATTAACATGATTTTAATAATTTATTAATTAACCGGCCCCCACAGTAACCAATTACAAGTAACTAACACAAAAACCCATTACAAGTAATTAACACTGTACGGCACCGAGCTTCCAAAGCCCATACTGGCCTTGGGCCCAGACCCATCCAGGCCCCGGGCCCAAGCCCATACCAGCCTTGGGCGCAGGCCCAACAGAAAGTTCCAGTTACCTTAGGCCCTGCTTGAAACTGCCTTAGAGTAAAAACAAGTTTTGGGTGTTAAGTTCCCAGAGTTGACCGGTAAATCTTTCCCGGTAGAGCGCATGAGTCATATCCGGGAAGGTCATGATATGCACGGGAACGTGAGTTGCCGAACATAATCGGTGAAAATGGAACCAAGTTCCAAGATCATAAATGCTGCACCGCCCTTTCACCTAAACCACCACTTTAACCAAATAATACTGGACCTTCAGTAGCACTAACGGTGACTGTAATCATGATCTCCCCACTAACCTTTGCTATAAATAGAAGAAAGTTGGGAGAAGAAGGGGTTCAGAAAAATTGAGGGAAAACAGCCAAGGAGAGGGTATTAACTGGGTGTTACTTTGAGTCTCTCTGCCGAGAACGACCCATTGTAGGAAATACTTAAGCCCACTACAAATAAATTGTGAGCCCAAGTGACCTAAGGTCCAGAAGTCTTGCACTTGGTTCTTACAAACACAAAACCCATTAATTCAGCACCTAAATACTATAAACTCATACTTACACTTACAAGAAAAAAAACTCAAAACCCATATCATTTAATAAAATAAAATCCAAATATTACAAAAATGAAAAAAATAAATAAATAAAAACTTAAAATGTTGAAATCAATGGAAGGAGATGATTGGTAACCAATTACAAGTAACTAACACAAAAACCCATTACAAGTAACTAACACAAAACCCATTAATTCAACACCTAAATACTATAAACTCATACTTACACTTACAAGAAAAAAAAAACTCAAAACCCATATCATTTAATCAAATACAAACTAAATATTACAAAAAAAAAAAAAAAAAAAACTTACAATGTTGAAATCAATGGAGGGAGACAAAGGGAAGGAAGAGGGGAGGTAGTGGAGGAAAAGGGGGAGGGGTGAAGGAGAGAGGGAGGGTGAAGAGAGACGTTGGCAATGGCGAGGGACTGGGTCGACACTGGTGGGCTAGGTCAGCATCGATGTCAGCGGGCTGGGGGTCGATGGTGTGAGGGAGAGAGTGAGTGAGAGAGAATCGGTTTTGAGTGAAAAAAAAAAAAAAAAAAGGCTGAATGTGAAGTGAAAAAAAGAGGCAGATGAATGTGTGATATATATGACCTCTTTAGTGACGACTTGGATTTCATCACTATTGCCTACCTTTAGCGACGAACTCGGATTCGTCGCAAATAATAAAACTAATGTTTTGGTTTTTCCTTTCAATGACGACTTATTTTCATCGCTAATTGTCACATTCAATGACGAAGCGGGTTTCGTCACTAATAGCGTGACCAGCAGCCCCTTTAGCGACAAAAGTGTTTGTTGCAAAAAACTTAAACTTTTAACGACGAACAAATTCGTCGCTATAGATCAATTTGGTTTTGCACCTACACTATCGTTTGGCTAAATGTTACTTTTTGTTTTTTATAAATAGCGGTGAAATATAAATTTCGTCACTATATAGTACTTTTTTATGACAAAAAAATGTTTGTCACTAAAATTCGTCACTATAGTTACTTTTTGTTGTAGTGAAAATACAAAACACAGTCTTTCTCATAAAACTAATAAAATTAGAACAAATTATTAATAAAAAAAAAAAAAATCTGACCCACAATATCTAGAGATAGAGGATAGAGGACAAAGACTATTTTTCTCTTCCTTGGTAGAGCACAATGGTAATTTCCCCTCTATGTGATGAGAAGATGAATGACATGTTTTAGTGTTTTTAGTCCAAGTAAAAGAGCGAGACATCTGGAGATAGAGGTAGACCAAGAGGTAGAAAATGAAAAGCAAAAATGAAGATAAAGAGGAGAAGTAGAGATACATGTGTGGAGGAGAAAAAACAAGAGAAAAAAAAAATATATATGGATGGAAAATGAAAGAGAGAAGAAAAATAAAATTGTGAAATGTTACCACAATATTTTCATAATTCTTTCACAAATAATTTTAAGTAGCGAGTTGTTATTAGCTATTACAGTTGAGAAAAAAAAATTCCAATAGTATGTTCAAATTAAAACTCATAATAACTTACTACATTGAAACATAACACTTCTCGTTAAAATTAGATGATCCTATGACTCGCCATATCATTGCCGCCAGTGCTACACAAGATTTGTTAAAAAATATCACCAAAAAATTTAAATGTTAAGGAAAGAATGAAGAAATATAATATTTAAATAGAATAGAGAAAATATAGAGAGTATGTTAAAAAGTGTATTTAAAAAAGTAGGTAAGTAAAAAGTAAATATAATTATTTACTTTTTATACAGCATAAAAATTGAAAGAAGTTGCTAAAAATGCTCTTTTATATATATATATATATATATGTAAGTTACTGTTTTTATTCAATCAAGTTGGCCGGTTCAACCGCCATAGCTATCCATTATTTTGTGGTTATACATTATTTGGACAGAAAGTCAAAGAAACTCTTGCCAGCCCTTTAGGTGTCATAGATTATGATAACCTAACCTATGGAGACATCTCTAGCACAATCCGAAATGAAGGAATGAAGATGTGTAGAGATCTCAAAATCCAAAGTCAAGCCAACAAGAGCAAAGCCAAGTACGAAATAGGAAATTTCTGTACTCAATATGGCTTACCTTCAGTCATCCCCAAAAGAAAATCCAAACACAGAGGAGAAGAACCCTCTGAAAAATCCCATAGGAAGAAAACAACCTCCAAGTACCATAGAAAACAGAAGTTCAAAACTAATGATTTCTATAAGAAAGGAAAATCCAAGTCCACAGGAACATTCATACCTAAAACATCAAGAAAATGTTTTACGTGTGGAAAGAAAGGTCATTTCTAGAAAGAGTGTAAAGTTAAGGCTAAATCCCTTATCAATACCCTCATTAGTGACCAAACCAGTAAGGCAAAAATCTTCAAACTCTTAGAACTTGACCGCCCAGATAGTGAGTCCACTGAAGAAGAGAAACAACAGTTGTATAGGTCATCCTCTGAAACCTCTAGAGTATCTTCTAGCACCTCTAGTGGCACAGATGAAATCCTAGCTTGCCAAGATAGTTGTTGTACCGAGAATCAAATTTCTGTCCTTAGAGATTTGTTTGCAAGGTTTCCACCTGTTCGGAGATTTGAGTTTAACCGAGAATCAAGTTTCTATCCTTAGAGATTTGTTTGTAAGGTTTCCACCTGCTCGGCGATTTTGGTCGAGCCGAGGGTCAGGTTTCTGTCCTTAGAGATTTGTTTGTAAGGTTTCCACTTGCTCGGCGATATTGATCGAGCCAAGAGTCAGGTTTCTGTCCTTAGAGATTTATTTGTAAGGTTTCCACCTGCTCGGCGATATTGATCGAGCCGAGAGTCAGGTTTCTGTCCTTAGAGATTTGTTTGTAAGGTTTCCACCTGCTCGGCGATATTGATCGAGCCGAGAGTCAGGTTTCTGTCCTTAGAGATTTATTTGTAAGGTTTCCACCTGCTCAGCGATATGAGTCGAGAATCGGGTTTCTGTCCTTAGAGATTTATTTGTAAGGTTTCCACCTGCTCGGCGATATTGATCGAGCCGAGAGTCAGGTTTCTGTCCTTAGAGATTTATTGGCGATTCTCTTGGTGTGCGGTTACAGAGTCAAAAACAGCATATACAAAAAAGTTCATCATGCTCTTAATTTTAATGGAATACAAGTTCTGGCTTACACCGATGATTATGCGTAGAATTTCTTCAAGTTGTTGGCGTTCCATGGTCGGGGCAGCGGCCTCTCGTCAAGGTCTTCCAAGTAGTAGGCCCCTGCACCCGCGATGGCTGTGACTCTGTATGGTCCCTCCCAACTCTGAGCAAGCTTCCCTGCAGCCATGTCCCGCATGTTCCCCACTACCCTTCTTAACACTAGTTCCCCGGCACGGAATTCCCTGGCCTTTACATTTCGGTTGTACCTTTGGGCCAGCTTCTGTTGATACTCGGCAAGCCGTACGGTCGCGGCCTCCCTGCATTCTTCTAGCCAATCCAAATGCTCCATCATCAGGTCGGCGTTCTGTACGGGGTCAAACCCGACGACCCGTGCAATGCATAAGCTCACCTCGGTTGGTATCACTGCTTCTGCTCCGTATATTAGAGAAAATGGGGTTTCCCCCGTGGATCTCCTGGGGGTCGTGCGGTAGGCCCATAAAACACTGGGTAGCTCTTCTGCCCATCTTCCTTTCGCTCCATCCAACCTTCTCTTGAGCCCGTTCAAAATAGTCTTGTTTACTGCTTCAGCTTGGCCGTTGCTTTGTGGGTATGCCGGGGTTGAATACTTGTTCTTGATGCCGAGCTCGCTGCAAAAGGTCCGAAAAGCGTTGCTGTCGAATTGTAGCCCATTGTCTGTCACTAGCGAATTCAGCACCCCAAACCTTGTAACTATGTTTTTCCATACAAATTTTTTCATGTCAGTATCCCGGATATTAGCCAAGGCTTCAGCTTCAGCCCACTTTGTGAAGTAATCTACAGCCACCAATACAAAACGGCGGTTCCCCGTTGCTCGGGGGAATGGCCCGAGGATGTCAAGCCCCCATTGTGCAAATGGCCACGGGCTGCTGACCAGATTTAGACGTCCTGCCGGCTGATGGATCATTGGGGCGTGCTTTTGACATTGTTCGCAACTCCGAACGTATTCGGCGGCATCCTTCTGCATCTATGGCCACCAAAACCCCTGTGTCATTGCTCTGTGTGCTAAAGATCGTCCCCCAGCATGCCCGCCGCACACTCCCTCATGCAGCTCGGTCAGAAGCTCCTTGACTCTTTCGGGATGCAGGCACAAGAGGTAAGGGCCCGCGAAGGACCTTTGGTACAACTTTCGGCCCGAAGACAGCCAGTACCTGGGAGCCATTCGTCGAATCTTGTTGGCCTTGGCCTTATCCTCTGGAACTTTATCTTCGGAAAGGAAGTCTATGATCGGGTTCATCCAACATGGACCGGCCACCGCCACTTGCGCAACCTCTACTTCGGCCTGGTCGAGAACACTCTTCACACAGATGCTTGGCTCCCTTATAAGTTCTATCGTGATAAGCCTTGGCGTGTCCTCGGTAGCCGATGAGGCTAACGTGGCAAGAGAGTCAGCGTGCTTGTTTTGTGACCGGGCTACCTGGGATATCTTTACCGTTCCAAACTGACCGATAATCTGCTTTGCCGTACTTAAATAAGCTTTCATTCGGGGGTCCCGAGCCTCGAAGTCCCCAGTGATCTGATAAACAACCAGCCGAGAGTCCGAGTAGATCTCCACGTCCTTTGCACCCAGATACAATACTGCCCTCAACCCGGCCAGTAGGGCTTCATATTCGGCTTCGTTGTTCGAGGCTTTGAACCCCAATCTGAAGGAGTGTTCCAGTCGTATACCCTCAGGTGTGATTATGACAATACCAGCCCCAGCCCCCATAGCATTTGATGTGCCGTCCACAAATAACCTCCACGGGCGAATCTCTGCACTACAGATTACCTTGCCTTCATTCTTGGGTGTAAATTCTGCGATGAAATCGGCGAGAACCTGTCCCTTCACCGAGCTTCTAGGTCGGTATCTTATGTCAAACGATCCCAACCGAGTCCCCCATTTGGTAATCCGTCCTGTGAAGTCGGATCTCTTCAACAGTGACTGCAATGGATACTCGGTGAGGACGAACACTGTGTGTGCCTGGAAGTAATGTGGTAACTTCCTCGTGGCGTGCACCAGGGCCAAAACTAACTTTTCAAGAGGCAGGTACCTTGTCTCGGCATCGACCAAGGTTTTGCTCACGTAATACACCGGCATTTGCACTCCCCGGTCCCTTAGTAACACAGCACTTACGGCATGATCGGTGACTGCAAGGTACATAAACAGATCCTCCCCGGGCTCCGGGGCCGTCAACCTCGACGCCTTTGCCAAATATTCCTTTAGTTCTCGAAAAGCTTCATCGCAGCTCTCGTCCCATCGAAACCCCTTCCACTTTTTCAGAAGCTGATAAAACGGCCGGCAGGGATCGGCAAACTTGGAGATAAATCGGTTCAGGGCGGCTAACATTCCAGTGAGCACTTGTACCTCTTTGGGATTGCTTGGTGGTTTGAGGCGGTTTACGGCTTCTATTTGATCGGGGTTAGCTTCTATTCCCCGAGTAGAGATCAGATAACCCAGGAACTTGCCAGCCCCCACTCCGAAAGTGCACTTTTCGGCATTCAGGCGCAACTTGTGCCGTCGTAGTATCTCGAATACTCCCCGAAGGTCTTCAGCATGCAGCGACTCTTTTCTGCTTTTTACCACCATGTCGTCGATATAAACTTCAACCATGCATCCAATTTTTTCTCGGAACATCCTTGTCATCATACGCTGGTAGGTGGCCCCGGCATTCTTCAATCCAAACGGCATGACCTCGTAGTGATAGTTTGCGTTTGGGGATATAAATGCTGTCTTTTCTCGATCTTCGGGCGCCAAGGCAGTCTGGTGGTAGCCTTGGAAGGCGTCCAAGAAGCTCATTCTCAGGTGCCCGTACGTGGCATCTACTAGCTGATCAATCTTGGGCATCGGGAATGGGTCCTTGGGACACGCTCTGTTCAGATCTGTGAAGTCCACACAAACTCTTCATTTACCGTTCTTCTTCACTACGACAGTGTTTGCTAGCCATCTCGGGAAGAATATTTCTTTTATGACCCCGGCTTCCTTCAGTCGCTGGACCTCCAGGTCATAAAAGAATATTTCTTTTATGACCCCTGGCATCTACTCTTCTCGGTTTCTGCTTCTTCGGGGGAAATGATGGGTCCACGTTGAGTTTGTGAACAATAAACTCGGGGTCTACGCCGGGCACTTCATACGGGTTCCATGCGAAGACATCTATGTTCTGCAACAGGAACAACAACATCTCTACCCTTTCCCGGTCATTCATGCTTGTACCTATCTGGAAATATCTATCACTATCTGGAAGAATTCTTACCTTCAGCACCTCCTCGGCAACGTCCGCCCCAGTTTCCCGGTGGTTTCTGTAATTGCTATGCAGTCTCTTTCTTGGCATGCTCAGCTTGACCGAGCTGTTCCTTTTCCCACCGGACCGCGGCTACAAGGCATTGCTTCGCCACCTGTTGATTTCCCCTTACCTCTGCAACTCCATACTCAGTAGGAAATTTTACTTTCACGTGAAGGGTGGACGGAACAGCCTCCATGGCGTGAATCCACGGCCTCCCCAGGATTGCGGTGTAAGGTGCGAATGATTGGACTACTATGAATGTAACTATAACTCCCTTGCCTTCCATGTCCACTGGGAGAGAGATTTGCCCCTCGGGAATCACAACTCTCCCGTCAAACGAGACCAATGGCGTGTCATACTTCGCCAAATCCTGGGTCTTTAACCCGAGCCCTTCGAAGAGATCCGGGTACATGACGTCAGCCCCGCTACCTTGATCAATCATCACCCTCTTCACCAAGAATCCGCCTATCCGGGCTGTCACCACCAAAGCATCGTCGTGAGGTTGGATCGTCCCTTCCAAATCATCTTCTCCGAACGAGATGGCCAGCCGTCCAACTTTCTTTTTCTTCTTGGGTGATTCTCCCTCGGCGCAAGCCACTGTCATTACCCTTTTTACCGCTGCTGCTCTTTTTGGTGTGGCATGAATGACGTCGATTACCCCCAGGGGTGGTGGAAGGGGGTTCCTTTTCTGTTGGGCGCCCTGCCCGGGTTCCCGGTCAATGGAATCTGCTACAAACTCTTTCAGGTGCCCTGCCTTCACTAACTGTCCGAGATGGTCTTTTAATACCCTACACTGCTCGGTGGTGTGCCCCTTGTCTCTGTGATAGGTGCAGTATAGGTTTTGGTTCCTCCGAGATGGGTCGCCCCCCATTTTGTTCGGCCATCTGAAGAATGGCTCGTTCCTGATCCGTTCCAAGATTTTGTGCACGGGCTCTTTAAACACCACATTAACCCCTTCGATCTGCACCTCTGGTTCCTGCATTCTGAAGTCTCTTTTCGGCTTTGGCGGCAAGATGCTTTGCCGAGATCTCCCCGCAAAAGGAGCTTTCCCCCTGCTTTGCAGCCGGTCATCCTCCAGGCGTTTGTACTCCTCTATGCGTCTCATCAGTTGCCTCATATCCTCCGGGGGTCTTCTTGTCAGCGACTCCCGCAATTCAGAATCTTCGGGGAGCCCCATCCTGAAGGTGTTTGCTGCAATTTTCTCGTTTCCTCCACCAATCTCGTTGTAGAGTTCCCAGTATCGGCTGGCATAACTCCGAAGGGTTTCCCCGACCCTCATTTTCATGGAAAGCAATGCGTCGACCGGCTGTTGCACTCGGCTGCATGTTACGAACCTGCTGCCGAATTCCTGAATCAGCTCGGCAAAGCTGTGTATAGAACCTTTTCGCAACCCATTGAACCATCTCAGTGACGTAGAGCCGAGACTAGAGGGGAATACTTTACACATCAATGCATCGTTGTGCGCATGCAAAGACATCATGTGGATGTAATGACTGACATGCTCCACGGGGTCTGTCCTCCCCTCATAAGAATTGAATGGTGGTCGCGTGAATCTGCTCGGCATGGGTGCCCGTTCAATCTCATCGGAGAATGGAGACCGGGCTGCCATCCGCAAGGCTCTGCTCATGGCGTCCATTGCGGCATTGTAGTGCCGTCGCTCCTCTGGCGACTCTGATCCTTGGTCATCATATCCATGCGATCGGGAACGGTCCAGTCTACGATGCGTCTCCCGGGAGTGTCGATGTGACTCTTGAGAGCGTGATCGGTCTCGGTATTGTTGCGTAACAGATCGGTTGGAACCCTTCTCGCCCCAGTTTCTCCTTGGTTGGGGTTGTGGTTCCTTTCGTGGCGCCGACCCCTTGCTTCCAGCTCCAAGTCCATTACCAATCTGCGTAACTGCTCCAGCTCTCGGTCTCTATCATCATATTGCCGATATGCTGAGACGCCTGAAATTGTCCGGTGTGTCTGGTCCGATCCTTCTCCCAATCCGGACCTTTCCTCTCCTCTTGGATGCTCCCTATCCTCCAGCCGTTTCTGCCTTCTCTCCCTCCACGTCGATCCCCGAGAAGATCCTGTGGAATTGCTTGGAACATGCCCTCCTGAACGCTCCTCAGACATCTCCCTTGCTTGAGTCTCACTCGAACCACAGCTTCGTAGGAGAGCCCCACGGTGGGCGCCAATTGTAGGAACCAAGTACAAGACTTCTGGGCCTTAGTTCACTTGGGCTCACAATTTATTTGTAGTGGGCTTAAGGATTTCCTACAATCGGTCGTTCTCGGTAGAGAGACTCAAAGCAACACTCAGTTGATACTCTCTCCTTGACTGTTTTCTCTCAATTTTTCTGAACCCCTTCTTCTTCCCAATTTCTTCTATTTATAGCCAAGGTTAGTGGGGAGATTATGATTACAGCCACCGTTAGTGCTACTAAGGGTCCAATATTATCTGGTCAAAGTGGATGTTTTAGGTGAGAGGGCGGTGCAACATTTATGACCTTGGAACTTGGTTCTTGCTTGATGGATATGTTCGGCAACTCAGTCTCCCGTGCACATCAGGAGTTTCCCGCGCATGTCATGACTTTTCCGGACACAACCAATTCACTTGCCCGGAAAGTTAAACTGATCGTCTGTTGGGACTCAGACCCCAAAACGTGTTTTCACGTTAAGGCAGTTTCAAGAAGGGTGTAGGATAACTAGACCTTTCTGCTGGGCCTGTGCCTAAGGCCGGTATGGGACTGGGCCCAGGGCCTGTATGGGATTGGGCCCAGGGCCTGTATGGGCCTAGGATCTCGGTGCCGTACAGCAGATATGGAACAAGGACCAACCAATGGATCGTTCTTGCAAACCATCAGTAGAATTAACTTCCAGAAATGACACTCCAAAGTCAGGATTGTCATCAGCAGAGATTTTGAATTTGAGGTAGTAGCCTTAATAGATTCAGGCGCTGATCTCAACTGCATTCAAGAAGGAATCATTCCCTCTAAATACTTCCGGAAAACCAAAGAAAGGTTAACTTCAGCAAGTGGAGGAAAAATGCAGATTGAATTCAAAATCCCAAAAGCACATGTTTGCCAAGACAATGCGTGTTTTAAAACCACCTTTGTTCTTGTCAAGAATATGACAGATAGGGTCATCTTAGGAAACCCTTTCATGTGTCTGTTGTATCCTTTCATCACGGATAGTGAAGGAATTACTACCCATCCTTTTGGCCAACCAATTAGGTTTAAGTTTCTTAGGAACCCTGAACCTAAAGAGATTGATAATCTCCAAGAAGTTTCTGTTTCTAAAATCTTAACCTCATCAATGCCAAAACCTCTTCATTTGGTCCAAATCAAGCCAAGAACCTTAATCATTTTGTACCTCCCATCGATGACTCTTCTTATCAGACTCATCATCCATCAACATACATTCAGCATAAAAATATTTGCTCCATGACATCTCATGATTTTAACAAAAATGTTTTTGAAAACAACCATTTTGTTAATACAGGTATGTCTTCTTCAAATTCAAAAAGAAACAAAGGAAAGGCACCTATACAGGGATTTCCTCAGAAAATGCATGAAGGCGCTTTTTCTAGACAAGAACCTAGAAAAACAACATCCCTTCAAAATATGTACCCGGCAGCGGTTACATTTTCTAGTGGTTATATGGCTATTACTCTTCAAGAAGTTAAAAACAAGGCTTTGCAATTTAGCAATGGAGTGTACACAAATCTCCCACCCTCCATCAAATTCATCCTTGATAACCTCCAGAGAGCTTTTACCAAAAATCACTATAACCTTTTCCAAAGAACCCTTAAAGCACTAGAATTACACCTAGTAGAGCTTGAGGCAAGAAATGCAATTCTCACTAGTCAACTCTTTGGCAAAGAGGATATCCATTCAATGGATAGAATGACTATCATGGGTACTGATTATGCTAGGTTAAGTCTTAAGACTCAAAACCAGTTAAGAAGTACTATTGCCAACTTGCCTACTGATATACAAGCACATATATTAGGAAGCAAGGCAATGTTTGGATCACATGACCAATGGTTCAAATATTTCAAAATGATGGTCACCACCTATTTTCCAGTTTATGGTGAAGAATCAGATGACATTGAAACTGACTTCATCAAGTCAATCTGGAATGAATACTTTGGAAGCAGTCACAGGGTCTATGAAAAGAAACATCATTTTCCTGGTCTAATAGTCAACTATGAAGACAGGGCAGATGATGAAGATAGAGATCCAACCTGGCTTTCAAAAATAAATGAATATGGCTTCATCAGGCTCATCAAGCTAACAAGCCATAATCAAATCAGCCAATTCCCACAGATAATCCAACAGGTTGTTACAAAGATCAAAAGTCCTTTTGTATCCATCAGATACTGGAGCACTCTCCCACAGTGGGATAGTAACAATTGGATGATAGTCCAACCTGCTCACCACCTTGTACTCATCAACGGGTACACCCACAATGGCCCTTGGTATGAAGGAGACTCCTACCTATCCTATGCAAACCCATATGCTCTTGCAGGATGTTGGAAAGACTACTTCAACAATGAACTCCTCGATGTCACTAGTGAATTATGGAAAGATTACCATTTCACAGGAAACACTAGCAGGATTTCAGTATTTACCACTAAGCCATATTCAGAAGCCTTCACTACCTAGAGGCTTAACTATGTCGATCCCAGTCAGTTTACAACTTAAAACGCAGACTATGAACCTCTACTATATTGTGGGTTTTGTAATCTGTACGATAAATACCATGAGCATGACTGTGATTATAATCCTCCTGAATGGGATCCTTATGATGGGTATCCATCTGGTACTTCCGATTAAGCAATTCTAGAACAGCTCCAGGATGCTCCAAAACAGCTCCAGAAGCCCCAGAACCACCTTTGCAACCCGGTTACTATTCCAGGAACAGTACCCGCACCAGCAAAGTTGTCGACAGACCACTATTCACTACACAGTACCAAGTACACTATGCAGAATCACTATTCAGAAAAGCAAGGGACAGAATACTGTTCATGAACAGTGACCGATACTGTTCATCAAACAGGACCCCAGTAGAATCATTTGAATCACTGTTTACTTTCGGCTGAAAAAATATTCACCTGAGGATAAAAGCATTTCACCTCCCGTAATTCCAGCAGTCTCCTGAAAGAATCCAAGACTTCCTTCAGCTATAAAAGGAACCCTTTGCCTCAGTCTTCAGCAGGTTCAGTTGGTAGGCTTAGTTCCACACTACCTCAGAGTTCCAGCTTTACTTTGTAATAGAAATACTTTGTAAACAAATGGCTCTCTTATCATCTCCCCTAGTTTACACTTGTAATAGAAATACATTTGTAACCTATCTATGCTTCCGCACTGAAACTGCCCAAACCGGCACTCTCCCCCTCTGTCTGTAATATATATATATATATATATATATAAACAACAACAACACGTACACCCGTGAAACTTGCTGACCAGACATGAAATTTTGAATCATACAAGACAGTTCAGCTAATTATATATAGACATCTTTTTGTTTTTTTATGCTTTTTTTTATAAAGGATTAATAAGTGCCCTAAGGTCAATTTTTTAATAAATAGTTTTAGAAAAATTTTGAAATTATTTTTAAAGAAAATATAAAAAATTATTAAAAATATCAGATATTTTTTTCTTTTTTCATAAATAAATTTTAAAAATAATTCTTATATAAACGAATGGACTTAGAGCATATGTTAACCGAATCTACTTTATAAGAGTTCTTTTATTACAACCAACAAACTTACAATTTTTACCATAATTTTCCTATGTGATAAACTATTACTAGCTACTATTATTTTCATATAAATTCATCACTTTTTCTTTACTAATTATAATCAATCTTGTTGAAACTTGTCACAAAAATTATACAATTTTTTTTGGAACTATATATATATATATATGTATAGGGTCCGATTAATGTGTGTCCTAAATCAAATTGAAAAAGTTGTTAATACTTTTTCAATTTCTGAAAAAATATTTCCAAAAATAATTAGATAGGCATCTAGATAATCTCGTGTTGCACCATTCTCTTCGAAAAAAAAAAATATATATATATATATATATATAAAATCCTTGGTTCCTGTAGCTTATACTAGGTAGCAAAAGGACAGGTAAACTGCGTAAACATCATTACTACAGGTCTGTTTGGATACAACTGAAAATTAAAAACTGAAAAACACTGTAGCAAAATAATTTTTAAATGTGTAAATAGTACTGTGAGACCCATTTTTAATGAAAAAGTTGTTGAAAAGTGAAATTTGTGGGTCCGTGAACAGTACACAATGTGCACTGATTGGCTGAAAAAGGTTTGAAAAGTCCAACTTTGCGGCTACTATTCATTGAACAGTGCATAATCAGTAGCCGCAAGTCTCAAAAAATGCATGAAAAAAAAATTTGAAAAAACGCAGACACAAACATTTCAGCCGAATCCAAACGTAGCCGTAAGCTTGAATATGTCAGCTTTAATTCCGTTTTCGCTATAAATAGACGCACCTTACGGATTACACTCACAAAATAAGCAAAGAAGAATAGCTTTAGAAACTAGAAACTAGTATTAATAAGCAACAATGGAGATACAGCAAGTCCTTCACATGAATGGTGGAGATGGAAAAACAAGCTATGCAATCAACTCGCAACTTCAAGTCAGTCCTCTCTCAATGTCAATCTTAATGTTGTTTTGTTCTTTTCTTTCTTATATATACATCAACTTGATTTGTTTGTTTAGCAAAAAAAAATATACATCAACTTGATTTGTTTGTTTAAAATTGTAGAGAACTGTGGCAGCTATGGTTAAGCCCATACTTGAAGAGAGCGTGGAGGAGCTTTACCTCACTCTGTTCCCCGAGTGTTTGAAAATGGCAGATTTGGGTTGCTCAGCAGGACCCAATACCCTTTTAGTTGTATCAAAAGTCATGGACATCATTGGCACCAAGTCCCAAAAGTTGAACCGCCCACCACCCTCATTGCAAGCATTCCTAAACGATCTTCCAGGGAATGACTTCAACACCATTTTCAAGTCATTGCCAAGCTTCTATAAGAAGTTGGAGAATGAGAAGGGAAGCTCATTTGGGCACTGTTTCATAACCGCAGTGCCAGGGTCTTTCTATGGCAGGCTCTTCCCTAACAATTCCCTGCACTTTGTTCATTCTTCTTATGCTCTTATGTGGCTCTCCGAGGTTATTGATAATATTCTAGCTAGCTAATTTCCCCATCAGTCATCTTTTTTTATGAATTTTAGAATTTTTAGGATGAGAAATCCATGGACACAACTTTTGTGGCATAACCAAGATTTTAAAAACCGGATGAAAGGTAAAACCGTTTTTGCTTCTAGTTCCCGATTTAATCTAGTTTTTGACCGGTTTTGGGCATTTTTACCAAACCAAACTGGTATTTGGTTCCCAGTTGAATTAGTCGGTTCGGTTTGGTTTTTAAAACGATAGCATAACTTTTACTACAATATAATATAGTTGATTATGAGTGGTAAAAAAAAAAAGTAGTAAAATCATGTTAAAGTAATAAGTAGTCACTTATAATCTGTTATATTAAAATTATGATAGAAAAAATTATAGTCTTAAAAGAATTCTTTTAAAATTCAGATAAATTCATGATTTCTATTTAATTTCTTTCCTTAGTTTTCAAAACCAAATGAAATTACGCATAAAGTTACAGCAAATTCTAGCTCCATCCAAATGGACAAAAAGTGCCATGTCATTTAACCCTCTATATATATATATATATATATATAGAGGAAGTGGTGTTAGTGTGGAACGTATGGTGGATTGAACTTGAGGCGTACGGGTTACATCACACTCCAAACCAATGAACTCACTACCTAGACATTAATGTTAGCAAAATGCTTACAAATTGTTTTTTTTTTTTTTTTTGATACATGCATACGAATTGTTAATTACTTGATTAATGGTATATTTTAACATAATCTTATAAAGACAGGACTTTTCATGAGAGATAAATAGATTAATTAACATTTTTTACTTCCTATCTTTCATGCTTTGAAAATTTCATGTAGGTTTATCTTAAGTAACTTAAGCATCCACGTATTTCAATTAGTTCTTCGTTATGTATGCAATGTGATCGACAATGAAAATTTTTATATAGGCACCAAAACAGTTGGTTAGCAAGGAGGCCATGAACAAGAGGAATATATGCATTGCAAAGACAAGTCCACCTCCTGTGTTTAATGCATACTTGGAGCAATTTGAAAGAGACTTCAGAATGTTCCTCAAGTGTAGGACAGAAGAGTTAGTCCCAGGTGGTCGGATGGTCCTCACAACTATGGGCAGCATTAAAAGCGACGATCCTCTTTGCATTTGGGAAGTTGTTGGACTGATCCTCAATGACATGGCCTTGGAGGTAAGGAAGTGTCTAACTTGTAGAGAGAGACATATGAGCTAAAAACAATAATTTTAGAGAGAAAAGGTTTTCACAATTGTTTTCACAAATATTTGAGGTGACATGCATGTTGTAAGTAGTGCTAAAAGAAAGTACAGGAAAATTACTCGCTATTTCACACTTTCTCTATGCACTTTCTTCTGAAATCGTATTTTTAAAACACTATTTTAGTCCATGTAGTAATATGTGTGCGATGAGTGTGTGTGACTATTATTACTTTAAAATATTTGTATTAGTTGTGAACTATAAAAAAAGATATAACTTCAATAATAATTTAATACGCATATATAATTTTAAAATTTGTAATATTTTTAGCATTACTCAAAAGTAATTATATATTTATTCACTAAAGTAATTAAGAAACATCAATTATATTTATTATCACATTAGATTTGTGCGTGTGTATGTAAAATTTATAATAACTTTAAGGCTAATGTGAACGAAAATTAAAGACCCAAGTCAAAGAAGGAAAGTGGGTAAATATGAGCTAATTATAATTGTACGTCTATCTCTCTCTCTCAAAAAAAGAAAAAGAAAAAGAAAAATTATACTCGTATGTCTATGGGGCTATCAGCTATGGCCTATGGGCTGGGCACACCACTGTCGATCTTTTTTGACTTCCATCGACTTATGCTGACCCAAGATCCTTCCTGCATCACGTGATTCACGTGCCGTCAGTCCTGGTATCCTACTGCTGCTGCCGGCTGCCCCATGCAAATTATAATTGAATAGGCACAAAATTATTGCTGCTATAATACAAGTTTTCAACAACTACTGCTACTTTTTTGCTAGAAAAGGATACAACATGTATTTTGTACATCTAATTATATAAGATGATCGCCAAGAATCTTGTAACTATTCTTAATGGAATTTAACTATCAAGTTATCGAATATAATACCCTAAGTTACTTTGGTTCATTAATTATATTTCAGGGCTTAATAGAAGCAGAGAAATTGGACACCTTCAATTTGCCATACTATGCACCAACTACTGAGGAAGTCAAGAAGGTGATCGAGATTGAAGGATCTTTTACTTTGCTTAAACTTGAAGTTTTCAAAATGGATTGGGACTCTTACATAAAGAAAGCTAATAGTGGCCTCGATAAGCAAGAAAGGGCAACAATGATTGCCACTGACATTAGGGCCGTTGGTGAACCTATATTGGCTAGCCAGTTTGGTGAAGAAAACATGGACAACTTGTTTCAAAGGTTTAAAAATGTTGTCCTTGATCACATGGAGGCAGAGAAATGTGAATACGTTAATTTGGTCATCTCCTTGGCAAAAAGGGATTGAATTTTAAGAGGTTAAAGTGAAAGTGATGCTGAGAATAACGTCCGCCAATGCAGTGGCAGCTTTGTGGACAATAGGTGTGTCATTTCAGTTTGTGTCGAAGTTATTTGTGGACTATATTTTAGGAGTTGTGTTTTGATTATCTAATAAGTTGTTGTGTTGGTTAGTTTATGATCTATGTTTTGATTATCTATTTGTTTTGTGTTGGTATTGCAAGTGTTGATCGGTCACACTTTGTTTTTGCCAATAAATATTATATCAATCAGAAATAAAAATATGAGATCATGAGTAATTTTGACTTAGAAAAGTGTTTGTAAAGGTGGCCTACTAGCTACTTTAGCTCGAGTGATTTCGCCTATATGAATCAAACATGGGTTTTGGACACATTGCATAGCATTCACAAATCACAACTCCCGATTGAGTGATATCATAGGACAACCTCCTTTCCATTGGTTGAATTTGTTGAGAAATTGAGACTGGTTGGTACAAGCTTACTAATTTTAACTCAAATTGAATTAATTAATGAAATTATGCTTGCACACTTAGATCATGGTTAACTCTAACCACAAACCAATATCCTTAAAACGAATAAACTATGGACCTAGCTAACTCGTTATAGACTTAACTTTTGTTCACGATTTGCTAATTTATAAACTATGGAGTTAACAGAAACTTTTATAGATTTAACCATCTTAAATGATTTTGGTATGCATCAAGAAGAATGGGGAGGAAAAGGGGGGGGGGGGGGGGGAGGGGTGTTAACAATAGTTTTTGATGTTTAAACACTGAAAATTATGGGCCCTCAAAAAAATACATGTTTATTAGGAGAGTTTAACAAATGTTTGAGTCATAGTTTTCAATTTAGAGTGTTTACATTGTATTTTGATAACACCTCAAGAGAAGTTTTCAATTTTCAATTAACAATTTTTAGTGGCATTGTTGTAATTATTTAGAAAACTGTAGAACCTATATGAAGTTGACAACACATAAAACACAAACTTCTTAAAAATACATACTCAAACCAAACACTCAATTGTGTTTTTCACTTTTGAATATATGTTATTACAAACATGGTACCTAACAAATTTTTTTTGCATTATGAGTACTTCTAAACAAGTATGTTCATAACATTTTTAAACCATAGTTTTCACATTATTTTGAAAACCAGTACCTAAATTCTCATATCAAATGGGCACTTTAACAATAGCTTTGAGAAATTGCTCTTGCTTTTAATTTGAGTATGATTGTTCTATGGCTGTCATGTGTTAGGACTTTGCTTTGTGCTTTAGAATATCCTTTTGAAATTTTTCCTAAAATCATTCTTTTGATTGACAAACATCCATTTCATGCGAAACAACATTAGCATATGAAATATGAAATGTCACTCTCACCTTGTATGAAAATATGACCTGCAAGTTAGGGTGGACATTATTCTATAAAAAAAATAAAATTAGGGTTGTTAAGTTATGTCTTTCCAATGGAGCCTTCAACGGTGGACATGAATGAAAACGATCGCCTATTTAGTGAATTCTGTGCTGTTGACTAGTACTTTACATATCTTTTATAAGAACATATCTATGTTAACATATAAAATTTGAGAGAAAGAAGTATTAACACCCTAACTTCCTATAATTGATTCTCAAAAAAAAATCCTTTAATTATTGATTGTATGTCATATGGCTATGCTAATGATGCAAAACTGTGTTATCTTAATGAATAATATATTTCTTCTCAATAAAAATTAATGAATAATATATCATAATAAATAATAAATACTAACAAACAGAAGGAAAATCAAGTAGGTGTTAAATGCAGGGGAAAAATAAAAATAAAAAGGAAAAGGAAAATTATATATATATATATGTAGATATATAAATTTGTAGGTGCTAAAGACCAAATTATCTTACATTTAAGACTCCTTTTAGGAAATTGCAAGTCCTTAGCAACAACTGAAAAATATGCGAAGTTTTTACTTTTATTCAACTTTATATATTTGAAATATCAGTTCACAAAGAAACCGAAATTTTATTTCAAAAATGTAAAAACCATATAATGCCTATAATAGGAAGCAATATCTATGAATATTCATAAAAACCACCTCTATCAAATGTGGGGTTTAATTTATTTTTTTTTTAAGCAAATAATCAACATTGCAAATGCAACAAATTAAAGCCCTAATTCAATATTTTCAAAAACAGTTGAGTTAACAAATTTTTGTTGGTTATTATTTGATCACATTATTGACATTACTTTTTAACCTATATGCTAATGTTATGACTTTAGTGTCGCACATGAATTAAGTATAAACTTAACCATGTGTTTATAAGCTTTTGAGCACCCTCCTTTTACAAGCCGATTTTTAAGGGTAAGTTCTACCCATAGGTTTGTAATAACTAACAACAACTTACCACCTAGATAATTAAAAAAAAAAAAATTGTATCTCTAATCTTTTCAGTATCTGATTAATGGGTGATCTTAGAGCATTTGTTAATGAATCATTTTAAAATAGTTTTAATATCACAAAAAATTAATATAAAAAGTTGTCAAAAAATTATTTACTTTTTTTTTTTTAAGTAAAAAAGTTTCTAAAAATATTTTTTTTTAAAGCAAGTTTTAAAGTCACATGGATTGCTGTGCTATATATATATATATATATATATACACACGGATCATACAGTGTACATAATTTTTTTTTTTAATTTTATCCTTGGCATGAACTGTGGGGTCTATTAAAATGATTTTTCATATGAATTCATTGTGAAGAGATATGGATCCAGGAAAAAACAAGTTTTAAAGTCACATGGATTGCTGTGGTGTGTACGTGTATATATATCATACACCATAAAGATAATACAGAGTACAAAAATGCTTTTAATTTTATCCTTGGCATGGCATGAAATGATTTTTCGTATGATTTCTTTGTTAAGTGATATGGATGCAGGAAAAAGCAAGAGTATGGGTTGTGGTGCAGAGTTACATAATGGGAGGCAGAAGAACCAAATAATGAAAAAGGAAAAAGCAAGCTTGTATGTTTTGCCAGAATATGCAGAGATAGCCGATGCATCGGACCTTGAATTTTCTCTTTTTCAATACAAAAATCATTGTTTAGCCCCTTTTTTATGCGTTCAGTTGGGTTTAGATTGCACTGAAAAGGAAAAAATATACGCATATGTGTTTTTTTGTGTGGATTTTGTGCATAGGAAAAAATATACGCATATGTGTTTTTTTGTGTGGATTTTGTGCATTGTTTACCAGATCCGTAAGTATAGATTTCAATAAAATTTTCTTTAAAATTGGGTCTCATAGTATTATTCATACATTTAAAAATTATTTTGTTACAGTGATTTTAATTTTCAACAATAAGCAGTATCCACCGTCTTAGATCATTTTCAAGGACTTTGGTGGATTATATATTAGATGTTCTGTTTCTAATCATTTTTGCTTCATCCACCATTATTGTTACTTTTATTATACAATAATCAAATAGATGAAGATTATGAAAAAGGAATAAATTCAATAAATAAATATATATATATATATATATATGGTATAAAAAGAGATATTTACACCCTTCAATAGCGATGTGTCATTCAAATATCAAATTTTTGCAAGAGTCTGCATTTGGTAAGAACGAGATGTAAAACTCATATTTTACACTATTCAATAAGAGATTGTTAAATCAGTATTTTACTTAAAATTCAATATATCTTATCACACCTGATAACATCTCAATAAACTCATAATTTGGTTGGATTTAAATATGGATATTAGAATTGATTGGGTGTAGTTGTACTTATTCTTAAATATGTAATAAGATGATATGACATGTTGAGATTGGAAGAGTAAAACATAGGTTTTACACTAGATCCTTACAAAATTTAATCTCATTTTTGCAAATAAAATATGACTCATGTTAACGAGTATCCTTAAGGCAATTGTTAACAAATCATATTAGAAAATATTTGAAACCACTTTCATTGGAAATATAAAAAGCTGTCAACAAAATTAATTACTTTATCATTTTTTTCATAAAATATTTCTAAAAATAGTTCCTAAATCAATGTCTTTAAGGCATTTGTTAATATTTCCCATAAAATATTAGGGACTATTACACTGGATCACACTCTCACTCAAATAGTGTCACTTAATAAAATAAGAGTCCAAATTTAGTAAGGATGTGGTGTAAAATTCATGTTTTACACTATCTAATAAGAGATTGACAAATCAGTATTTTATATAAAATTCAATACATCCTACCACACCTAATAAAGTCTCAATAAACTCCCAATTTGGTTGGATTTATATATGGGTATTAGAATTGATTGAGTATGGTTATGCTTATTTTTAAACATGTGATAAGATGATGTGTCATGTTGAGATTGAAGGAGTAAAACATGAGTTTTACAGAATTTAATCTCATAAAATAATCAAAAAGTTAAAATGAATTAAATGACCTAGTCCGGGCATAGAACCCTCTTTGCCTCTTTTTCTATGCAGAAACACATGGTATTATTTATCCTTGTTCTATCACTCTGCCCTCAAGGCTCCAAACAACCTACTATGTGGTTCAATTTAAAAATTGAGCCACTTAAAAGAACCAAAAATTTGAGAGGTTAAGGTATTGAGATCATACCAAAAATCAATCCATCGGATGTTAGATTGTGATGACATCATTAATAATTTAAAATTAAAATTAAAAAAAAATGAAAGAAATTTGTAAAAAATTGAGCAATCTTAACTAAAAAAAAAAATCTAGAGAAATTAGATAATGTTCAAGTATATATATTTTTACAAGCTTTATATAAGAAAAAATAGAAAATAATAAAGCATAAAAAACATTAAAATTATAATTATTCCTTCAGACATAAAACATAATTGTGTAAACAAAAATAATAATTTTGATGTTTCACATATAGTAATGCTATAAACACATTAAATCACAATGAATACAGATGATTTTAATTATATCTTACAAAAAATTTATATATTTTTCTTTTAGAGAGGGCTAAGTTCAACAACATATAACATACTAGTTGTAAGTAATATGAAGAGTTTATTTATTTTGTTGGTCACATTTGTAAGTTTAGGAATTGCTAGGTTCGAGATGTGCACTTCATAAAAATATTGTGTCACAATATCAATAGCCCTAACATGCCTAGGGTTGCCTCACGTCATTAATAACATGTTTAAGAAAGGCGGGTCAATGATCACATGTATATGCATAAGGCTTTTTGTTCATAAAAAAAAAAATAATAATAATAAATTTATTAAAAAAAGGGGTGGAGGTGGGGGGGAGTGTGTGACCCAATAACTAGCTTGCAGGATATGGTGTAAGAAACCTTTTGTACGATGCTTCACGTCCTATCAAACGATTTTTTCAAAGCAAACATGTTGTTTGAACTTTGAACCGTGCTCAGACTGAACGATTTGGTATAGATATGCATACTGTGTCTCTGTCATTGTAAAACTAAAATCTATTCTAACCTCATCTATCATTGCATCTCCACAGTCCAATACTTTATTTTACTAAATGGTGGAATTTGTTAAAGCTTTAATCCTAGCCGTGGCCTAAGGTAAGGTGATTCATTATCGTCATATCTTTTCATTCTTGGAAGCGAGATTCTTATGAGACTTATTAACAGAGAAGTTGATCAGAAAAATATCTCAGCAATTAAAGTGGCCAGCACAGCTCCCCCCATTTCAAGACTTTGTTATGTTGATGATGTGATTATTTTCTGCAAAGCAAAGCACTCTGAACTAGTTAGTCTAAAAAAATGTTTGGAAAAGTATTGCTCTTGGTCTGGCCAGCTTATAAGCATAGAAAAATCTGGTGCTTTCCCATCAGAAGGAGTTAGTATTAATTTTTTGCGCTAAGTAAAATGCTGCTGGGGTCTTAATTCCCTTCCCCAAAGTACCACTTATCTTGCAATTCCCCAAGAAGTTATGCGATCAGCTAGATTCAGTGGTTCGTGGATTCTGGTGGAACCCCAAAACGAAGTCAGGTCATTTCTGGACTCCTATTGCTTGGTCTACTCTATGTAGATCTCAGAAGGAAGGTGGTTTGGGTTTTAGGAACTTTTGGGATTTCAATCAAGCCATTATTTCCAAATTAGCTTGGTGGATTTTGTCGAGTAAGAATTGTTTGTGTGTCACTGTTTTAAAGGCAAAATATAAGGTAAGACACAATTGGTTAAACCACTGCTTCTTGAGTAAGGCTTCTCCGGTTTGGAAAAGTTTGTCAGGTGTTAAGCATCTCATCTCTAAGGCAGCTTGCATGTTGGTGGGGGATGGTAATTCCATAAGGATTTGGGAGGATCCTTGGGTTCCAGATTGTCAAAGGTTCATTCCTACTCCAAAGAATGGTGTTGACCCGAATGGTATTCTCTTAGTTTCTCAACTTTTTAATTTTGATTTTTCTGGTTGGGATGTTCATAAATTAAATTGGTGGTTTGGAAACTCCATAGTTAATCTTATTTTGAAAATTCCTATTTTTCCAACTAGTAACAAAGATCAGTGGGCATGGACTTACACAAGCTCTGGGGAATTGTAAGTTAAGTCGGCTTATTAGAGCTGCAGGGAATTAATGCAACATAATATTGACCCCTTTTGGAATTGTATTTGGAAAGCTAAACTCCATGAGAGGCACAAAATGATGATTTGGAGGATTGCTACAGGTTGCTTGCCCACCAAAGATAAGCTAAGCAGGTTTGTTGATATTGATGATGTTTATTGTCCCCTCTGTAGGTTGGAAACTGAAACCTCCCTTCATCTTTTTGCTCTTTGTCCAGTAGCTAAGGTAGTTTGGTTCAGTAGTAAATGGGGGCTGAGAATGGATTCTTTGGGATTCTCTTCGGAAGTGGATTTCATTCAATTTTTGTGTTCACCCCCATTTTCCAACCAGCTTAGTCAAAAGAATGAGCTCTTGTTATTTGGGGCCATTCTTTGTGATGGAATTTGGAAGCTTAGAAACGAAGTGATTTTTGAAGACCTTCCCTTGAGATGTGATGAACTAATAGCTAGAGTTTGGAAGTTATTTATGGAATTTAAAATCTCTAGACCGGTTGCTACTGCATTTGTAAATATCACTCATCCTTTGCAGCCTTGGTCCCCTCCAAGGCGTCTATCTGTTAAAATTAATGTTGATGCAGCTATTGGTCCAAATCATTCATCCTTAGCCTTGGTGGCTAGAGACTGGAGAGGGGACTTGGTTTTTGCTTGCTCTCAAAAAGCGAAAACCACATTCCCTCTCCAGGCAGAGGCTGAAGCTGTGAGATGGGCTATCTCTTTGGTTGCAAAGTTGGAGGCTGACAATGTTATTATTGAGATAGATTCTAAGATTTGTCATGATGCTATTCATGAGCTGATTTTGCCCCCGCCTTGGAGAATTGCTTCAATCTTAGCAGATATGCAGTCTCTTCTTGTAACCTTTTCTAATGTGTCTGTCTTTTGGGTTCCTAGGCTAGCTAATATGGCAGCTCATTCCCTAACTAAGTGGTCTCTAGCTAGTAATTTTTTTGGTTCTTTTGATTGGGGTAGCTGTCCTCTTTGTTTTGCTTCTGTAATTAAGAAGGAAAGGCTTGGCTAGCCTTTGTTTGTTTTTTGTTTCTCTGTTCAATAAAATCTTTATTTTCCATAAAAAAAAAAAAAAAAAAAAACTTCCAATTACCAAATCAAGCACAATATAATAAGTAAAGCAATAAAGAGATAACGTGGCATTGGTAACGAAATGGAAAACCGATGGAGAACATTTTTCAAGGGATAAACCTCTAAGGGGGTAACATGTATACTCCTACAAAACAATTCACTATAATCAATTAAGTTTAAATCTGCTAGCAGCTAGTTGCTAGTAGACTCTACAACACTGTAGACTTCTCGTTGATGCCTCCACAACAACTCCAGAGCCTTTTTCCTCCACCTCACCATATTTCTTTGGTTTTACATGGTCTTGTTAAAAATAAACCTTATCCAAAAACTATTATCAATGGCCTTCGAGGTTTTTTTTTTTTTTTTTTTTTTTTTTTTTTTTTTTTTTTTTTTTTTTTTTTTCCTTTTATTTTGGATTATTCATTGTAGAAACAATAGTCCAACGTCCATATTCAAATAATTGAAGCTGTCAAATATGGCAAAGTTTTTTAATTTCTAAATATTTACTTATGCTTTTTTTTTATTACTACTTAAGCTCATTTCTTGTGTGTCTGTGGAGAGAGAGAATTTGGAGGTGGGGGGATGGGGGTATAAAATTCTCACTTTATAAGATTCCCAATATATTATTTTGGGTTCAAGTGATAGATATTGTGATACTTCATTTATGTGGTTCAAATCCCGCCTAACTCTCCCTCGCTATCTACCTAATTCAAAAAATCAAAAAAAAAAAAATATATATATATATATATATATATATATTGTTTTGGCTAGAAGATACTTATCATTAATATCTTTAATGACAAAATTAAAAAATTCCTAATGGAAGAAATGCCCCTACAATTGTTTGAGATTGAGATGCTGAGAGATTTGCCATTTTCTTTGTATGTACATGTTGTCTTCAAAAGAATTAGAAAAATTAAAAATTAAAATAAAGGGTAAGAATAAAAATCTTCTACTTTTTACATTTTCTTGGTCGATTTTTTTTCTTTTATCTTTTCTTCTCTCTTTTAGCTATGAACTTGGTAAAGAGGTTTTCTATTGAATTCTATTTCACAGCATTTTGGTCCATTTCGGTCTATTCAGTCCACTTGTTTTAATTTGGTCCATTTCAGTCTACTTTAGTCTATTCAGTCTATTTCGGTCTACTGTATTCCATTCGGTCCTCTTCAGTCTATTCAGTCCTTTTAGTCCATTTCAATTAACCTCGGTCCATTAGGTCTATTTTAGTTCACTTTGGTCTATTTCAGTCCACTTTGGTCAACTAGTCCCATTTCGGTCCATTTTGGTCCATTCAGTCCAAGTGCCACTTCGGTCCGCTTTAATCCCAATTTTTGTTCCACATATATTTAATGAATCCAAACTCATTTCAAACTTATATATTTATTTATTTTATTTTGGTTTAAAAAAAAAAACAGCTTTACCTACATAAAAAATAAAATAAAAAAGCTCATACCTTTGAGATTTTTAATTCCCCAATTAACAACAGCATCAAATTTAAACTCAATCTGGTTCACCAAATTCATAATTAAAACTTGCAGTCGAATTCTTTAAATAAAGGGACATTCAAAGAATAGGTTCCAGGTGATCACTACATTTAATTTGGCTCATGCAAAGAATTCAAATATAATACATGTTAAAAAACAAAAACAAAAAATCTTTCATAACCATGCCAGCCCAACCTAGTTAGAGGAATAAGTGTCTTAAAAACTATACAATAGTGAGACATTATTATATGCAACAGATTTTGCAAATAGTGTTAGAACACAAACATAAAAGCAGTTGGAAATCCATTCACCTACAACAACTCTACACAAAAATATGGGAATACAATAATTTTTCTATTTTAAATTCATGCATCATCCAAAGAGCTCTCGCATTTATCTATTTTTACAACTAAACCAAGAGAACCCAGATCAAAACCAAATCAAACCAACCCCTTCCCACACAAATCAAAATCCACAACATTCAACACCCTTTTAGGGACTGAGTTACATTAGGGCCCACAGGAGCCATCCCCCCCCCCCCCCCCCCCCAACAAGAAACAAATAGAATATATATATATATATATATATTTTATAAAAAGCTCTATACAAATTCATTATTTTTTTAAAAAAATAATGTATGAAAATTTTAAAGTGTTTTAATATAATTAAAAATAACAAGATTACAAATAGATGGTAATTTTAATAAATCTCCCTCTCAAATTTCTTATTTTTGTGAAAATAATACATGAAAATTATTAAGTGATTATAATATAATTCTATTTAAGGCATGCAGGTAAATAAAATTTATTGTTAAATCCAAAATAAAATACTTATTTGGTATGATAAATAAATATTGTCTAGAGAGTTCTATTTTTTGTCACTTTGAATTATGTTTTTAATATGTTTAGTTTTTATAATTTTCTTGAGTACTTAAATTTTATTTTCTTCAATTTCTTGTTATATTTCTTACTTTTATAGTATTTAATTGATTTATGGGATAGAAAAGAGCGCAAAGTCACATAAGATATCAGTTGAAAAGAAAAATGATTTTTTTATATATATAATTTTTAGAGTGTGTTAACCCTTTAGTATATTCTTCAAGTTTGTAGAATTGTGAGTGGTAAATAATTTTTTTTTTTTTGAAATTAAACTCCAAAATTTTAAGCAAAGCAAAAATTATCTCATAATAAGTTAAAAATATATTACAAATAACATATAAATACTTTATTTAAATTCAATTTTTTATATAAAATTTGTAGATATTATATATATATATATATATATATATGTATATAATCAAAACTTATACAATTTAATATGAAAGATAGTATCTTTTTCTTTTTGAGAAATGAAAGATAGTATCTAAATAAAACATATGATATTATAGAAATTAAAAAGAAGAAATTAGACTAAGAAATTCTCAATAATTTTAGTTTAGTTATCTCTTACCAAATATGAAAAATTTGCTCAAATTTTTAGGTGAATAGTAAACACACAATTATTTACGACCTTGTGTGTATGTGTGTGTGTTTATGTGTGCGTGTGATTTGAATTTTATATAATTTTATTTTGGTCCTAGAGGTTAGCCCCCTAAGTTAAGAATTTTGGCTCCATACCTGCATCTTCCTTTTGCCTATAAGTTTTAAAAGTTTTAAATTCAGGTAGATTCCAGGTGAATAAACTACGTAATTCTTAGAACACAAAAATTGAGGTTCTAATGGTCGAGATAGAACTTGAGCCTCTAAGACTCGAGTTCTAGGTGGATGTCATATGGAAAAAAGCCAACTCAGAACATAGAAATCGAGCTTAAAGGCTTGAGTTTTGAGGAATAAATCAAGTTTCTGAAACTTAAGATGCTAGTTTGGTATATACTTTCAAAACGTAACTATATAGTCTGGAGATTGATGTTAGATGCCAATTTTCCCCTACTTTTAAGTGGTGTGCAAAATTGAAAAAATTAAGTAGCAAAATAGATATAGGCTAATGTGAGGTCCAAAACGGGAGTATTTTGCTACACAGTTTGAAAATGTATGGTTTAACTATGCACTTCAAAAATTAAGGCTAAACTGGCCTGTTTGGTAAGCATTTTCAAAAATATGTTTTCAGTTTTTAAATAACATTACATGTATTTTCACACATTTTTTCACCCACACGTATATCAAAAAAATACAAATAATATTACTTAAACTCTTCTACCAAACGAGCCTATTTCGGACTTATCCTAACCCAAACGAAACGATGTAGTTTGGTAAATCCAGATCTCTCCATTTGCCAAACACCCCGCTTATAGACAAAATTAACCTTATCACCGTCGGGGATAGATAATAAACCCAATTCAATCGAACTTCCTTCCAAACACCGACTTCCTACGGCCCTTTTCCCCTCGAAACCCGATTCGATTTTATTCCTTCCTTCTCTTTCCCAGAAAAAAAGTAAAATTCATTCGGATAACTGTGGCTTCGGCTTCAGCTTTTTCCTTGCTTGCTTTGCAACCCGAAGGTTAGTATATTTAATTTTAATCTTATTATCTGAATATGTTCAGAATTAACACTATCTTTCAATTTTAGAACTTATTATAATTGTTTTCTTATTTTTTAATGGATTTTTTTATTATGAAAAGTTCGGGTTTTTTTTAGAGGTCCAAATTTCTGAATAGGTGAAGTAGAAGCTGAGTAGGGGTTTTTGAAAATTAGAAATATTTTTAGTATGTTCTAAATGGTCCACCAAAAAAAAAAAGGAAGTTTAATTGGTTCAAATGGTGAAGAAGCTATTCACTACAAATCTATAAACTAAATATGGTTTTGGTCACACAATGTTTATATAGTATAACAAAATTTGTTCTTATGTAAGTAATATTGTGATGCAGGTGCAGCATAGTGATCTTCTTTTTTTGGGTTTGGAATTCTGTTTCCATTTTAAACTATTTAATCTTTGGTTGTATAGACAGTTAGACACATTGTGGCCAAATAAGTGAAAGATATGGATAATGCCCATGATCAGCCACTCCCTCCGGGTGTTCAATCTTTGCCAAACTATTCAACTAACCCAGCTCCTTACCCGCCCCCTCAACATTTTGATTATGCCGCAAGACCTCAGTATCACTCTAGCAACACGGGAAATTATGTCCTTCCGCTTCCTTATTCTAATTCAACCTTTACTCCTGCTACTCAAAGCTCATATCCGCATAATGGGACATCAAATGGTTATGCTCCTCAATGGTCAGGTCACATCCCAAATAACTTTCATAATGGCTATGCTTCTCAACTGGGTTCAGTACAACATGGTGCCTACCTCATTGAGCAGCAACCGCAAAACCAAACTGCAGTCGGGGAAATGCCTCTGCATAAGGATAACCAGAAACCTCAAGATATGGGGCATTTTGATGGAAATGATCAGAAGAACGCTGACTCAGTTTATCGAGAATCTAATTCTAATTTTTCGCACGAAGAGTACAAAAGTGCAGTAGATGTTCCTGATGCATCTACTAGCAACTCGGGACTTCATGTTAAAAATGACAGTGAGGTTGAAACTGCCGCTCAGGATGCTGTGTTGCGTGAACAGGTACATATGCCTTATGATATCTAGGATATGCTTACATGTTTGATTACTTTATATATGATTAGTTTGTTCCTATTTGGTTTAACAGGAAATTGTCACCCAAAATGTCATACAAAGTCAAAGGTACGTACTAGTTTGTCCCCGATAGTATGTATGCCATTCTTGATTTCATAATGCTAGAATTGATAGCATATGAGACTTACATAACTGTGTTCTGTAACTCAGAGAGGCAAGAGGTGCTGGTGGACCTCCTAAGGATAATACAGACATTTTCTCTGAACGTCATGATCCCAATGCTCTGAAGGTAAAATTTGCAGATCTATGTTGGGTTGCTTTGATGTTTTGTTTGTCTGTTTTTTTTTAATGAATTTATACATAGATCACTTATTATTCTAAAAATATTATCAATTTTTACATTTTATTTGTGAGTATCCTTACAGGAACATCTACTGAAGATGACTTCAGAACATCGTGCTGAAATGGCTTCAAAGCGGGGGAAGGCAACCCATCATGAAGAAGGTTGGTAGTTAGTGTTATCCTTCTCATTTATCTACATTTGATATATCTTTGACACCTGCATTTATGTAGACTGTTATATCTTTGACATCTTTCAATTTTAGAGGCCGACCCTAATGATTATATGCTATTGGTAAGTTTGATAACATGATGATTCTACTTATAAAAAATAAAAAAAATAACATAAAATGATAATTCTCTATGGTCACATTAGAGGAGTGTGATAAATAAAGGCTGGTAGCTAAATATTAAGAATGGATACTTTTTGGTCTTTGCCAGATTCTTACATGGGTATCCTCCTTAATAACTGGACAGATAAAGATGGCAAAACAACAAAGAGTCCTAGGAATAGAAGCGTCAAAGGTCCTATGAGAAGAAAATCAGGCAGGGAAGGGGGGCCTGAGGTTGTAAAATAGGTTTTACTAGATTTAGCCCTTCTCTTGGCATAAGAAGAGTACTTTAGAACTAATTGCTGCAATATAATATGATTGAGTTCTACTTTTGTTCCATTCATTTAATCTGAAGGGTCTCCTTTTATTGTCAATATATGTCTCAATCCAGCTTTAGCAAAAGTGCCAAATCCTCAATTCTGTTCCTGATCCAGTCAAGCTAAAGTACGGGAATATGGAATGAATCATGTCTCTGATTTGAAGCTGGCTTGAATTTAAAAGAATGAAAACCCACTATTATCAAAATGTGATATGATAAATTCTGCAATGTAATTTTCCAGGGGAAGGGTATATTGAGCTGGACTATGTAACAGGCCTCAAGTCTCTGTTACCAAAGGAGAGCATGACAGTTTAAAGTACTATTTATGTAAAAAAAGCTATTCATTAATTGCAGTGATTGGTGGTGTTGAAACTTGTAGCTAGTCTAATAGATTTTCTCTTTTTATATTTGCTCTTGTAATGTTCTTCATCAGATTGAAAGTGATAGAAATGAAGAGAAAAGAACCATGAAGGATAGTATTGGTGGTCTTGGGACTTGAGACTAAAATAAGATCCCGGGGGGAGACCTAACCATTGAAACTTGTTTGGGCGATGCTGTACGAGGTGGTAGATGTTTTACCTTGTTGGAAAGCTTGTATATGGGAGGCATAATAATAGTGTCATATGGTCTGGGATTCTCCATTTTGTCGTGGATAAATTGGAGGGAGTGGAATAGTCACTCCTTTGAAGTTGTGGAGAGATCTGGGATTGCACTTATTGCTGCTTTTTTGTTCTTTTCGATTGAACATTGTACAATGTTATTTTTATTTATTTATGGCCGGGGGGGGGGGGGGGGGGGGTTGGGGTGGGGGAGAGTTGTAATTATTTATTTATTTGATTTTATGGACCATTTAAATCTATAATTGTAATCTTTAGGGAAAAATAAGACATTGAAACTAGAACACCCATAGAGGAAAAGCAGAGAAGTTATAACTTGGTCATGTTTGCATATCATGAAGAAGAAATATTAAAGCTGTAAACTGCCCTGAAATTTATGAGAAAAATACCCATCCATGCAACTTATTTAAAATTGCCACTAAAATTTTCTGAGGAACACATTATGTTGATATTGTCAAAAATCACTTGATACTGCTTGCTTACAACTTATTTGTTATGGGGAGGTTGATAAACTGGTGTGGAATCATTTAGAAAAAAGGGTTTCCAGGTAAAGAGCTATTATAACACTTTGAGAGGGAGGGGGGGGGGGGGGGGGGGGTTGGGGGTTGCGTAGAATTTCCTTTGGTGAGTATTTGGAGAGTTTGTGCCCTGTCTAGAGTGGTTTTCTTTTCTTGGTGTGTGCTATTGGATAGGATCTTAACAGTGGACAACTTAAGGAAACAGGGTTTTTTTTATAGGTACAACTTAAGGAAACGGGGTTAATTGTTACCCAATGGTGTTTCATGTGTAAAGCTAATGGAGAGGATGCAAACCATCTATTCCTACATTGCTCCGTGGCTTCAGACCTATGGCTATTGATATTCTGTTTATTTGGGGTTCATTGGGTGATGCCTTCGGTTCGGGAATTTTGTGGTGTGGAAGGAGGGCTGGACTGGTAGGGGAGGTATTGGGATGATGTGGCAAGCTGTTCCGTTGTGTCTTTTGTGGTGTTTTTGGCGTGAGCAGAATGCTTGGTGCTTTGAGGGAGATGAACCCAGTGAAGGTATTGGGATAGCTGTTCCATTGTGTCTTTTGTGGTGTCTTTGGTGTGAGTGGAATGCTCAGTGCTTTGAGGGAGATGAACTCAGTGTGGTTAAGTTGAAATATATCTTCCTGAAGACCCTATATGAGTGGGCCTCTCTGACTTCCTCGTTTTCTGTGGATGTGTTTCTTGATTTTTTTGGAGTCTTGAGCTTTCAGTAGTTTCTGTTTTTCTGTTCTTTTCATTTTTGAGTTGCCTTTTGTATATTGCCCGTGTACTTGGGCTTGCTTTCTGGCTTTTAATGAAATTATTTACTTTTCTCCACAAAAAAAAAACTGCTTGCTTACAACAAAAAATGATGTTTAACTGACTACCAGATCAAAAATTCTCTTTTTGAAATAACCTTAACATTATAAGTTGTTGGTTGAAATTTCTATGTTTCACATTACAAATTGATATGCCATATTTGAAATATCAGCAAGCAACAAGAGTCTTTTTTTATTATTTGAAATTAATCCAAGAGCATTTTTGGAAAATGTGCTAATTCATGCTTTGATGTCAGGTAACATAGAAATTGGAAATGGGTATGGTGTACCAGGTGGAGGTGCTTATTATGGTGCTCAAAAGCCTAATATTGATACCCCCAGTAAGTCAAAAGAATTGCCTGATTACCTTAAGCAGAAGTTGAAAGCAAGAGGTATTCTTAAGGATGATACAGAAAAAGGCTCTCCTGTAAGTACCAATTATGCTAGTTTAACTTACTTATGATTTGGACTTATTATGCTCTTTTAGGTCAGATTTGGATCTGCATTTCTCAACTTTAAAACATGGGGCCTTTTATGCTATATCTTCATGAACTTTCATCCTACTGTCAATTTACTGCTTGCATTTCCCATTGTACCAATGTCCCCCTTAAACTTTGAGATTGTGTCAAATTATTTGTTGGTTAAAATCAACAATAATATGTCACAAATACAACATATGCTTGTGAGCCCTGTCTTATGAATTTTGTTTTTATTATAACATGTCATAATAACCATTATGACAATGGAGGCATGGGCAATGGTGAAGTAGAGGAAGAGAATGTCAAGGAATTGGAAATCCTCAAAACCCATGTAATCTTCAATCAAGAGCAGGATCTCTCTTTAGGTTTTGTTTCTTTCTTTTCTCTAAATTTCGAGAGAGAGAGATGTCCAATTTGTACCAAGTTGTTTTCTCAACCCTTAAAAGATTCAGTAATAGAGTAAAACTTCTTTTTATCAACAGTTTTTTGGGGAGACTCTGATTTATATTTTTTTGGAACTCTCTGTCCTTTTTATTGCTTCAGTGTCAATGCTGTTTATTTTAGTTTTGGTGGTTTTTCTCATATCAGTTTGTCATTGGGATGTCAATGAAATTATTGATGTGTTACTTAATAGGAATCAGTATCATCAATTTTGGTGTTGGTGGTTTTGCTTATATCCAGCTGACATTGTCAAGAGTCAAGCTGAGGCAATTCTAGGTTTATTCCCCTTTTTTTTCCTTGGGGGGGGGTTGTGGGTTGTGCTGGCATTGAATCAAATGGAAGTTAAGGGGGTATATTGGCATCTTTAATGAAATTTCAAGGGGCTTAAACATAAAAACCCTGATAAAGTGATTTCTTTACAAGTTTATCTTTTCAATATACCAAATTTTATTGCTCAACAGCATACCTGTGAATTTGATTTTCAGAAGTTGGAGACTGGTTCAACTCAACTAGTGGATGATGGAAAGCTGCCTCTTGGATGGGTATGATCAAATGCCGTAGACATGTTTTCTATTCTCTCTCTCTTGGGGGGCTTTTTGTGTTAGAATTGAGTGCTGTATAGAATTCTTATACCCAGGCCTGAATGATTGGGAATAGGATTTTATATATTTAGAAAAAGCAGAGTTGAGTCAATTACTCATTAATTGTTAAATAATATACAAGTAGTACAAGATTCATGATTGGTAATTAGTGTAATGAAACTATCTGGTGTGGGACTTATGGGAAAAGTGATTGGCCATTTTTCAATGAAAGATAAAAGCAATGTAAATATGCAGAAATGCATTTTTAACCTTTAAATTGGGATAATTTTCTTTCTTAGAAATTATGTATGATAATAAACAGATAAGTGCATTGCTATGCCTGATAAGTTTGTTATTGTTTCTATTCTATTTTATTGGTCTTTTGTAATTCTTACTTTTGAAGGGAACATCAATTATTGCTTTTGACTTTTAAACAAGATGTTACTTTCCAAAACTTCCCTTTTTTTGGTACTTTAGTCTACTCTTTGTTTAAATGCTTAGGGTAGTTTTGTGAAGTTGTAATTGTGTGTTCTAGTTTTGGAATAAGATCTATTATGGGACATCCCAAAAAAGGACAAAAAAATAAAAAAGGAATTAAGAGTGTATTATTGTAAATTTGATCAGAATATAATTCATATATATGTAAAATATGATACAATATAAATAATTCATTGTGCCAATTATGTTGTCAAAATATTTGCATCAGATTTCAAGCTTGTTAGAGAGCCAATATTGTATTAGTATGACAGCATTGTTTTCTTCTAGAAGAACTGTGTTATATACGCTTCTAGAAGAGTCTAGAATTTTCTAGTGGTAAGATGTCACTCACCAGCTGTCATAGTCAAGAGTATTCTTTATTCCTTGTAACTAACTCTCCTATACCTATCAAAATATAGTTGATGGGAGGCTAGATAGGAATTTTTTATCTCCTCTTTTTTTAATCTTCCTCATTGAATTCTTTTCTAAATACTTCAATAACATGGTATCAGAACCATATCTCTCATTTATTCTCTGAGTGCAATTTTTATTTTTGCTCCTTCCATTCTGAGCCTTCATCCCATTTTTATTGTTCTTGGTTAGTCTGGTGGTTGGTCCAGTTAGTGGTATCTATTAGTGGTGAGGTGGATGAAGACTCTAGTCTTCACCACCAGTGTTTTTGCCATGGTCCAGTAGTTGAAGCACCACCTAAACAACCACAACCACAACAGCAACAACCTCATCCACAACCAGCATCACAGTTGCTGAAGCCTGTTAATGTTGGTTGTGGATGAGGTTGTTGCTGTTGTGGTTGTGGTTGTTTAGGTGGTGCTTCATGGTAGTTGGTGGTCTCTGAGGGGGTTCTGTGGTTTCTAAGGGGATTAGTGGCATTTTCTGGTCACTCACAGTGGTTTTTGTCAATTCCAACATTGGCGGTGGTTTCTGGTCATCAATGTCATGTTCTAACATCAAAGCTGTGGTTGCCAGCCATTTTTGAGTCTTGTCAGCAGCGGTGTTGTTCATTGAAGTGGAAAAGGAAGCCTTCTGTTTGGTTACATGTATTGCTAGTCCATATCCAAAATAAGGATAACCTTATCCACTACTGAGTTCAGACTTGTCGACCTGTTTGGTTACATGTTTTGCCCTATCCATTAAAAGTATAACTTTATCTTGGCATAGCACATTTAGGCCAGCCAAATCAGGCAAGTCCAACCCATACCCAAATCAACCCAAGCCCGACCCAGATCCAATTGGGTCCTACCTAAAGCTTTCTTGGATCAACAAAGGTTTCAGTTTTTCAATTGGTTCGCATCAAGTCTCAGTCGGTTTAGGGGACTTTTGGCTGCCACGAGGTCTTCTGGCTGATTCAGTAAAGTTTTTGTCAATACAGACTGAGCTTCAGCTGATTTTGTGTATATCTGCATTAATTTTCATTGATTGACCCTTTTAAGGTATTGTTCCTTCCTCTTTTAGCCATTTTGGGGGCTTGGATTTCTGAATTTTCTACTCCAGTTGTTAGCATGATGAATACTGAGCTTGAACTTAGTTTTTCATTGGCTACCCTAAACTCTCCCATGACATCTATCAAGTTCAACGGTAAAAAATTAGGCAAAAATACAAATTTCACCTGCTAAGTTTGGTCAATTGTCATTTGGCAAATAATGGAAGATTTTGGAATTGAAGTACTGTGCTTGCTTTGAGAAGAAGGGTGAAGAATTAAAGATGCAAATGTGAAATACTAAATATGAAGATAAATAAGGATGAAAAACTGTGAAGTGGCTAACTGATTAAGAAGCTTCAGTTAAATCTAGTAAATGTCAGCTATTTGTCAAATTTTGGGTGGGTTATAGATTTTTGATACTCGTTTGCTTGAAATAGATTTATTACAATGTCATGGACTGTTAAAGCTGATACTAATAGCTTTGTTCTTTTTATGCATCTGGTGCTTTTAAAATCATTTCATAGAACTTTTTGTTGGAACTTTGAGGTTAACTTTTAGTTACATATGAAATCTCATAAGAAAAGGAAGGAATTTATGATACCCTTATTTTTTTTTTTTTTTAAATGTCCAAGTTAGGGACTTAAGGTGTGTACATGAATGCATGCTTGTGCAGGCTTTTCTGCTGCAACTTTTTTCTTACATGAACTTTATTAGTTGTCTCAGTTCTCAGTTTTTCAAAGTTGTGAACTTGTAGTCTTCTCTAAATTTCTTAGTATGGCTTTCTTTGATGCTTCTAAAACCTTTATGAAATTCTGATGTAGGTGGAGGCAAAAGACCCTGCTAGTGGTGCTTTATATTATTACAATGAAACGACTGGGAAGAGTCAGTGGGAAAGACCTGTTGGAGCATCTGCTGTCACACAGCATCCATCACCTTCATCTCTTCCAGAGAGTTGGGTGGAGTCTTTGGATGAAACAACAGGTATGCGATAATCTGTGTGCATATCATGATCATCCTACTGTGTTTAGTTACCATGAAGAAATGAGAGGAAAAAATGAATACATAGAATTGTATTTCTTAGTTGTGGGAACATTGTGTAAAAGTTTCAGTTGTTGCTAAATTCAGATTCTATAGTGAATGATTTTTAGGTACTGATGGTGAATATGAGTTTATTATAATTTTGGGGGAATTTCCTACCATGAGTTTCTGTCAGTGACTAGCACTTGAAAGTAAATTTCATACATGGTGTCCATGTCCTTTAATTTTTGGTGCAAGCCGCTTCTGAGGTCCACTGTTAAAGGTATTATCCTGCTCATGACAATATTCTTCATGGAAGCACAATTATGGTTTACCTTATTTCTTTGACTACATTTGTGGTAAAAATACTGGTAAACAACAGAATGTAACTGGATTACTACTTGTAGACACCAAGAATATTTAAAATCATTTGCAACCTTCATTTCTAATTCCCTTCTTACCTGAACTTTATGCTCTCTATACAGGCCATAAATATTATTACAATACGAGGACCCATGTGTCGCAATGGGAGCACCCTGATTCCTCACGGCAGGTTGCTTCAAAAGATTATGACAGCATGCTCCCCCAGAGTGGTGCTGATGTGAATCAGAGCGATCGATCATCCGAGCTAGAGAAGTGCATGGGATGTGGTGGCTGGGGAGTAGGCCTTGTACAGATGTGGGGTTACTGCAATCATTGCACACGGTGAGATAATGCCTCTTGTTCACTAGAGATCTATTGATTGGATTTTCTTATTACTTTTTTAGTTTAATACAATGCATTGGTTCTACTAAATAAAGATGTTGGTTTAAGTAAGGAGGTGAGAGAGTTTGACTTTAGATAGGATATAATTGTTGAAAAAAATGTGGCTAACCCCATTAGTTGAAGAGGTTCTATAAAGTTGGCCTCTATTTAATTGGGGATTAATTTTTTACTTGAGTTGAGTTTTGTTTTTTTGAAAAGTAAATAATTAATTAAATAATAGAAGAAGTATGCTCAAATATACGGGAAGTGTACTAGAACTTCTCCAAAAATTACACTCTAAAAATCCAGATGGTCAAGGAATTCCAAAAAAGAAGTGATGCTCTGCTGCTTGTTATTGTTCAATGAAGAATAGGACTTCATATTGTCAGGAAGTTGTTAATTGCAGTTTGCATTGTATGATAAATTTCTTTTTGACTAGGCTTGCAAGTCATAAGATTAAAATGACCTTTGGCTGTTTTGTGTTATTCTGCATGAAGTAATCCTTTTTCAATAAATTTTTCTTACCTATGAAAAAAAAAGACCTTTGGTGACCAGTGGAATTGACATTATAGCCTCGTGAAGGCTCTGGAATTGGTAATATTGTATTATGCAGCTCTTGCAATCCTCCATTTCAGAAATTTTTACCCTTTTAAGTATGGAGTTATAGTATGGCTTCTGATTTTTATTGACTTGCAATTGGGAACGACTAAATTAGTGCAAGGAAATATTTGCATAAGGTAATTGCTCCATGTCATAGGATATTCTTTTTTTCTTCCTGTTTTTTTTTTAAATCTAGTATAGATAATAATATCTTGGGATTGTGAGTTATAGGTTTGACTTTTTAATTCCCATTGCTCAAACCATGTCTTCTAGGAAAGTGACGATGATCTTCCCAGTGAATGACATAATATTTCTGCTGGCCATTAGAATCCTCTTTTGCCCAATTTGTATTGTTATTTTTTTTCCCTCTCATGTTCTATAGATGAGCAATATATAGTATTCCTTTATTTTTTTGTTACCAAATACTTTTTCAAATGCAGAGTTCTCAATCTTCCGCAATGCCAATACTTGTCAACCAGATCAAGTGACCAGCAGCAGACCAACAATTCTGAAAAACCAAGGTACTCTATCTTATGTGGGATTCAGATATTGCTTAAATGTGGGGTTCACTACAATCAATGTATGTACATTCGTATGCACGTGTGTATGTCTGTGTGTGCCCGCGCGCCGGGGGGGGGGGGGGGGGGGGCATCCCATCAATCTTGATGGATACAACTCTTTTTGAAAAATTAGGACACGACAATGAATATTTTATCAAAATAAATGAAAACTATTAGAAAAATCTTTAAAAAACACATCTAAAGTTGGGAACTTTTTGAAATAAAAAATTATATATTATTTTCCTCTCAGCACACCGAGGACACACACGCAGAGTGTCCTGGTGTGTCTGAGCTTGAGACACATTCCGTGTCCTGGGGATTTGGGAGTGTTTGTGCTTCTTAGTCTTTAAGTAATCTCACCAATTCGCGTGAAAATGGATGAGGTTCCATCAACATTGACGAAGCACAAGGCCTATCACAGAGTATCCCTATATATTTATATACTCCAATGAGCTCTAGCTCAATTGGTATTTTCTCCCTTTATAAATCCTAGGTGAAAGGTGAGGTTGTGGGTTTAAGACCAATCGGGTGTGTGTAACTTTTTTTTTTGATAATTTATATACAGATTTGCTGGAAATGATTGCTACTTTGTATGCATAGCACATGACATGCAATGACAACTTAATTTAGAATTATCTGAATGATAAGAAATTCAGTGTTACTAATCAGCTACACATTAAACTAAGAAACTACATTATATTTATATGAATAAAGCTATCCTCCTATATGTTTTGTGGATATTGCCATTGCCTGGGCTTCTCCTCGACCAGAATTACTCCTCTTTTAGCATTAAAAATGTGGGTACTATAGTGATGTCGCTACAAAACAAAAAACAAAAAGCAAAAACTCTCTTGGTGACCAAAAGCTCCCGCTGCCCAGGATGTCACTTTCTGGTTAACACCCTACTCTCTGGCCATTGTCTCTGATAGAAAACATCTTAATCAATTTGTGGCAGACTTTTGGTTATTGTAGTGAACTTTTGACTCCCTCCCCCTAAAAAAAGTGAATTTTATATTGCTTAGATTCAAATGAGAAATATTTGATAAATTCTAGCAAAATTTCCAGTTTTCAGAAACTAAAAACAGAAATTTCTCTCCATAATTCATTAATTATTGTGATCTTTTTAAAAAAGATTTGGAGAGAATTTATTATTAAATTTTGTTGAGCTACAATCTAAGTTATTGCTTTTCAGTCTATGATTTGATGGATGCTTGTAACTTATGTATTTGAATTTTGGTTTGCTGCTGTATACCTGGGTGACTCATTTTCATGACTTTGAATAAAATTTTCTTTACTTATATAAAAAAAAAAAAAAAGTCATTGCTTTTCAGTTTTCAATCACAAGCTTGTTTGATCTGATTGATGGTTTAGGTGGATATTGAAGATGCTAATTGGAATTTAACTTTTTAAATGTTTATTCCCATCTAGTTATACGTAATGAAAATGAAAGTACAGCTCGGGAGACGCGTTTTGAGTGCATGAAAGCAACTTTCTTATTCCTATCTGTACCTCCTTTGTCACTCTGTCAGCATCTTCTCTGTCCTCTCTGCTGTCCAATGTCGCTAAAGCTCAACCAAATTTACTGATTTGGACAGTGTGGGATCAAAATTGTAGTAAAAAATAGTGTCATACAATATAAATATTACCATAGTGACACTGCCCAAGGTACAGCCAAGACTGAAGAAGTTGCTGCTGAATGTGACATTTAAAGGAGCCTTGCATTTTATGAAAAAATATTTGTTAGCTAGTAGCATGATCAATCACAATTAATGAATAAAAAACCAATCATAATTTGGACATACGGGTGGCAAAAAAGAGAGCTCAAGCCTTGGTGAGATGGCAAGTGCCTTCCTCCAAATGTGACAGGTCGCAAGTTTGAGTCAGGGAATCAGTCTCTCCAAAAAATTGGAGGTAAGGCTGCCTACCATGACCCCTCTTAGACCCTGCAAAAATGGGAGTTTTGTGCACTGGGTGCGACCTAGTGTGGCAAAATAGAAGGCATTGCACAGGTTACATGCTAGTTTGGAATGAAATTATGGGCAAGTTCTATGGCTTCATATGCCTTATTTAAATCTTACCCTCATCATTATGTTTGATTGAGAGTGGCCATGGAGAGAATAGATTTTCTAGTTAAGTTTGTTTTCCAACAAAATTACTACAGTATTCTACTTTTTATGAGGAAAGAGGGTTTTATTGGCACTAGAAGAATGGTGACAATACTCACATGTAGGAGGTTAGCATTCCTCCTCCCTGTCTCCCTCTGAGAGAATTGATTGATTACACTATGGGTTTCCAGGTCCAATTGGAAGCCTCCTATGGGAAAAGGAAGTAAAAGAAGTGGTAGGAAACGTGCTTATGCTGATGATGATGAGTTGGACCCCATGGACCCAAGCTCTTATTCAGATGCTCCTCGTGGTGGCTGGTATGTTTAGATATTTGATTTAACTATTCTTATATGCACTTTGCAAAAACGAGGGATTTTATTTATTTATTATTATTATTTTTCTGGTATATGCTGAATAGCAGTATATTTGGCATATATACCAGGAGAAGTGCCTGAATGACTAATGTTATATGATGTTTTGCAGGGTTGTAGGCCTAAAAGGAGTGCAGCCACGAGCAGCTGATACAACTGCCACGGTATGCTAATTGCTTTTGCTTTGAGGATTACTTTTAATTTTTTGGTCCTTTTTTTCACTTATCAAAGAAAAAAAAAAATTTGTCCTTTTTTTCATTTGATCTACTAGAGATAGAGTTGAATGGCAAGAAGGATCATATCTTTCTCAATAGTTGGCAACAATCATTTGGATATTTTTTTGAGTTAAGTTTGGTCTGGTTGCCCATCTTCATGTGCATGATGAAGGTATTAGTGAAAAAGGTTAGGTGTCTGTGGTTTGAACCCTCCTCTCCCTTCCCCTCAATCTACCTATCAAAAAGAAAAATATTAGGGATCTTCACCTCTTGAGATGGAGGACATGGGAAGAGTGACAAGAACTCAGTTATAGACTGGAAGTAGTTCTTGCCATAATGTTTATTCTACTGGCTTGGCTATGTGATCTTGCATACTTCATATCTGATAAACTTTGACCAGTTAGTACTCCCTGGACTTTGCTTTCCGTGGTTTGCTTTGATATCTACGTGGTTTGCTTTGATATCTAATCCACTTGGAAGTGAGTCAGCACTGCAGTAAGGCTTTCTCTCTATATTTTTCACAACCAATAAAGAAAAAACACTGCAGTTTGGGCTCAGACTTGGTACTAAATTAGTACATTTTCGTCATCTTCTCCATTCAAATATAGTATTAGTTCTTACATGGTACTGACAAGGTTGGATGTACATTTTTGAGAAGCGAGGAGGTGGCAGTTGAGAACAATAATGCAATCTATGTTTTGTGTATATCTTGATGTTGGTTTGCAAAACAAGAGGATGGGCGTTACTTAAGTTGACTAAGAGAATGCTGTTCTGCAACTGCATGAGTGATGCGTCTACAATGCCTATTGACTTTATTCCATGGAAGTTTCAATGATGTGCAGACAATCGCACATTATTTATTAAATAAATGGCCTTTTTTAGATTGTATTCATCCTCATGATTGACCATGGAGTTCAGCATATTACAATTTATCCTGCATCTTCATTGCAAACCTGTCTTCCCTAAGGGGGCCATGGTAGGAAACATGCACGCACTGAAAATACAGAGTTTTGTACAATCTGAGGTTTTAGCATCAGCACTTCCTCGATGGTGTCTCATACTTAAGGTAAAATGGTAATTAATTAATTATTCATTTATTTTCTGTGTTTCAGGGTCCTCTCTTTCAACAGCGTCCATACCCATCTCCAGGAGCAGTCTTACGAAAAAATGCTGAAATTGCTTCACAAACGAAGAAATCCAGCCCTCACTTTGCAGCTATATCCAAGAAAGGGGATGGGAGTGACGGGCTTGGTGATGCTGATTGAGATTTTGGTTGTTGGAGTAACCTTCAGTTTAGGTTATGCTGTTTCAGCAAGTGGGACAAACATGTCATAGTTTTGTCTTGTTTGTCTCTGATCAAGTAAAGGATAGCAATTTCATCAGCAACTCAAGGTGTTGTCAGTGTATGAAGCAATACTTCCTGTAGCTTGCGCTGCAAGTACAAATGGATGATTGGTTGGTTGCTAATTGGAAGGACTAAGAGTCTCTCATCTTGGAAGCTGGGCTCATTGATATCACTTTAGCATCTTGGCTTGCATTGAACAATCCACAGGTGGAACCAGAAACGTTTCCATTGGGCGTAGCATTCTCCCAAAATAGCCTTGAAATGGAAAAAGGATTAGAAAATTCCATATACCTTTTCCTTGATCTGACACAATTCGTGGTTTATCTTCAAATGATGGCCGGAGGGTGTTTTATGATATGAAATTCAATGGGCAACCTGTAATCTCTATTATTTTTTGAAATGTGAAGTAGATAGTGCTAGTGTTCTAAGGTTATACATATATACGTATATATTTAAATACCACTAGTTCTAACGCAAAAAGCGACTGATATTTGTTTAGGAAAATTTGTTCATTCAAGTTTAGTTAATTGGATGTAACTCAACCTTTACTTAACCAAGGAAGAGAAGTTTAATAACTTAGTAGCTACGGTAATTCATAGATCTCCTGCTGAAAAATTTTTAAATATTACCTGTGGTATCATTAAAATGTGCAGTTATTTTGTAATACTTTATTGACATCTATCTTCCCATTGGTTAGGCTTTATGACCTATTTATGTATACTTTCAGGGAATTTGATGATTTGGTAAGTACCCCCCAAAAAAAATTGTTTTACCGTAAAGTTTAAAAAATTTGTTCCACCTTAAAGTTTATGCTATGTGAATGGACCCAAACCCAAATGAGGATTGAATGAGAAAATTAGAGAAGGAACAAGAAAATGTTAGGGTAGAACGATCTTTTCTCCACCTCATTCTTAGTAGACGATGTTTTTACTTAGTAGGTGATGTTGACACTTGTTCCATTTTCAATTTCTGTTAAACTTAACAAAAATGGCTCATGGAACTGATCGCATATGAGGTAAGTATTACAAAATAAAACACATGTTGGCACCATATTTTAAGGTTATTTACATAAGTTAAGGCTTAAGCAAATTTATACAACCTCAAGTTATATCTTAAAGTTCCCTTTATCTATTTTCACTTTTTAGCATAAGCCATAATGTATAATTGTGCGAAAAACCAGCTTCTTGATAGTGAAGCTTCACTTCACATCTATGAAAAGCTTGAGCAGCCTCTAAAATGTAAAGGAAAATAAACACTTTATAAATATTATCAAAACTATATTTTTTAAAAGTTATCTCAATTATTGAGATAGAAATTAAACTATATATCTCTTATTCAACAATTAGAAAATTTACCCGTTGAGTTAACCAAAATTTACAAATAATATCTTACCTTTATATGCACGAATAAGAGTTTTTTAGTTTTTTTAAGAAAAAGTTTTGACAAAAACCAACTAATTTTTTAGAATTGGCCATGTGTTAATTGTATTAAAGGGAATTTTGTAGGAATTGAAGCAAGTAGCAGGAGAAAGCAAATTTTATGGGGAGGCAGCGGATTACATGAATGAAACGTAGACCCAATGTCCATTTGGGAATAGCTTATCTAGTTTTTAGCTGAAATTTTTTTACTAAGAATATGCTAAAATATACTTGTGCCTTGAAATTTTTTGAAAAAGTGAAAAAATGTGAAAAAAAAGTGAGATTTTAAAAAACTATACATAAATGTTGTGTTTGACATGGCTTGAAAAGCTAGCTTTATTTAACTTATTTTTGCTACTATTCATGAATATCACTGCACTTTTTGGTGTTATTCATGAGTCCTACTATACTATTCCAACTAACATTTACCATGAGTTACTGTATTATTTCAATTAAGTTGTACTTTTATCTATAGTATTTTCAGTAAAATTTTTTCAAATTAGATAAGCTATTACTAAACAAACACAAAACCTAAAAAAAAAACTATAAATTTAAAGCTAAGCTTATAAGCTAGCAAGGCAGTAATTGGGTTATCCATAGTGGGCTAGACTTATATATCCCTTTTATGCCTCGTAGTAGTGTAGACGACTAGACCCTGCCTAAACCCTTTCTCAATCTTCTCTCCTCTCTCTCTTTCTCTCTCTCTCATGACAAGAGAGTGGATAATTCTTTGGTACCATTCTGAGCAATGCTATCCAGACGGTCTCTTGTAATGTTACCCTCACTCTCACTCACCACCACCAGGCCCTCTCCTCTCTTCTTCTTCTCCTTCACCAAATTCCCATCCACCAATTCCCACACTCTCCGCCTCCCACTTCTCCACCCCACCACCACCACCACCACCACCACCACAACCACCCAATTCACCAGACCCTCTCCTCTTTTCTTCTTTTCCTCTCTCTCCGCCACCTCACCAATCCATGACTCTTCCTCCTCCACAACGCTCTCCAGAAAAGCCAGTAGAAAAGCCCGCCGAGAATCCCCGGAGGGACTTCTCAAGCTCAAACTCGACATGTGTTCCAAACACGGCGACGTAGTCGAGGCACTTCGCCTTTACGAAGAGGCCCTTCGAGATGGACTCAATCTTGTATTACTCCATTACAATGTGTTGCTCTATCTCTGCTCTCTAGACAGAAACAGAGGATCCCATGTGTTGAACAGAGGTTTCGAGATTTTTCAAGCCATGGTTGTAAACAAGGTTGTGCCGAATGAGGCCACGTTTACTAGCTTGGCGAGGATAGCTGCGGCCAAGGAAGACCCGGAAATGGCTTTTGATTTGATCAAGAAGATGAAAGGGTTTGGAATTGTGCCGAAGTTGAGGTCGTATGGGCCGGCATTGTTCGGGTTTTGCGAGAAAGGGATGGCAGGTAAGGCTTATGAAGTTGATGCTGACATGGTTGAGGCCGGTGTGGTGGCTGAGGAGGCTGAGCTTTCTGCGATTTTGAAAGTTAGTGGTGTTTGTAACAATGCACATAAAGTGTATGAAACAATGCACAGGTTAAGAGCTGCGGTGAGACAAGTGTCGGAGACGACTGCTGGGGTTATTGAGGATTGGTTTAAATGCGAAGAGGCGAAAAAAGTAGGATTAGAGAATTGGGATGTGAGCAAAGTGAGGGAAGGGGTTGTGAGAGGTGGTGGAGGATGGCATGGTCAAGGGTGGTTGGGGAGTGGGGAGTGGAGAGTGGTGAGGACCCAAATGGATGGTACCGGGGTTTGTCAATCGTGTTGCGAGAAGCTTGTTTGTATTGATATTGATCCGAAGGAGACGGAAAATTTTGCTTCCTCATTGACCAATGTGGCTTGCCAAAAGGAGGTTAAGGCCGATTTTGTTCGCTTTCAGGTGCGAAAATGTGTTCTTTTGCTGTTTTTTGTATTAATAGGTAATGATAAATTTATTTAATAGAAGACTACTCGATGTACATTGGACCCACCCCTATGCTGGAATTCAAACTAAAATTTGTTATAAAACCAAGTATGCTTAAGCTGCTCTTTGTTACTATTACACCATTGAGTTCTGGCTCAAATGGCACTTCATCTTCCCACAAGAGTGGATGAAGGGTGTGATCATGATTCAAAACCCACTAGGTGCATATGTAACTTGCCAATTAAAATAGAAAAGCAAAAACTAGTACACTTAAGCTGTTCTGTTTTGAAGGTTTGGTATGTTGGAAAAAATTAGCACATAATGCATGTAAGGCTTTTGTGATGGTATCTGAGGCCAAATTGGAAGACCAATTTCTTTGGTGCAATAAGGCTTTCAAGAATTTTTTTTTCTTCTCGTTTTGTCATTGTTGAAATGGTCTGACTATTGTGGTTTGGTTGATGCTTGCTACTTCTGTTTGCTTCAACAAGTAATACATAAAATGATTGTCAGTGACATCCTCATTGATTGAGAAGGTGAACTCGTTCAGGAATGGCTCCAACGGCATGGTCCATTTGATGCAGTTGTAGATGGTGCCAATGTGGGTCTTATCAACCAGCACAGTTTCAAGTTTTCCCAGGTGAGTGGGCTACCAAGAAATAGCTTATGACACTATATCTTTTGAATCCTTCAAAAAATCTACCTATGGCGTGCTTATTAATTCCTTTTGGTTGTAGCTTAATATGGTTGTAAAACAACTACGTCAAATGAGTCCTTCCAAGCGATTGCCCCTGGTTATTTTGCATAAAAATCGTGTGACTGGTGGTCCTGCTCAGCATCCTAATAACAAGAAGTTGTTAGAGCATTGGAAAAACTCTGGTGCACTTTATGCTACTCCTCCTGGTTCAAATGATGATTGGTAAGTTTGCATGATTGCATCTTTTCAGTCAGTTGAACTATAGATAGGTTAGATTGAGGTCACTAACAAAATAAATATGTTTTGGTTATATATGTTGTCTTAACACATTTTTTCTTTGTTTATCATGTTATGCATGAAAACTCCCTTTGATTAACACGAATAAAATTGATCTTTGACTTTTTTTTATATAAGGCACTTTTTTTAATTTTGAAAAAGTTAGGCGAAATTACAAATTACACCCTCTAACTTTAGTTCAATAACTTTGATTTTTTATTTTTAAATTTTAGTCCTTTAACTTTCATTTGTTGTCAACTTGGTCCTTCTGTCTAATTTCACTAGGTGGGCTGCCATTAATTGCCCAAAACAAAGTAGTTTTGGTTCTTTTGAATTTCTTAATTTAAAAAAAATCCAAAAAAGGAATAAAAAACCATTTTACAAATAAAAAAAGTTTTTAAAAAGTAGAATTCCTATTTGGTATTAAAAAAGAAGCATTAAACCCTAAGAAGAACATGAAGAAAAAAGGATTAACAAAATAGTTAAGAATCTTGTTCCAATTTTCAATGGCTCTATTAAGAATCAATTTTGTACATGCATTATCATGGTACAAGTCTCTATTTTGGTTAATGGTTCTCGTGGATTTTTTGGCACTTCTAGGGGATTATGGCAGAGAGATCCATTATCCCCTTTGCTTTTTATCCTGGTTATGGGGCCTCTTAGTAGAATGTTGAGGAGGATGCAGGAGGAAGGTCTTGTCAAAGGCGTTAAAGTTGGGAATGATGAAAATGGTGGGTTGTCTATCTCACATTTATTGTTAGTTGATGACACCATCTTGTTTTGTGATGCTAACACTGAACAGATCTTGTAGATTCAAATGTTGCTAACTTGTTTTGAGGTGGTGACAGGTTAAAAGTTGATAAGGGGAAAAGTGAGATGGTGCCAACAGGTGAGATGGAGAATGTGATTGAATTTGCTAACCTTTTGTATTTTAAGGTGGGTTGTTTGCCAATGACTTACCTTGGTATGCTGTTGGGGGCTTCCTTCAAATCAGGGCAATTTGGAACCCTATTTTGGAGAAATTCAAATGTCGATTGGCTGGTTGGAAGAGGCTGTACCTGTCAAAATGGGGGAGGTTGATGCTTTTGAAGGGTACACTTTTGAGCCTACCTACATATTACTTATCTTTGTTTGCCATTCCCACTAGTGTGGCCAATATGATTGAGAGGGTTGCAGAGGAATTTTTTGTGGAGTGGTTTAGGAGAGGAGTTTAAACATCATTTGGTTGGATGGGACAAGGTGTGTACTCCTATAGCTATTGGAGGATTGGGGATTAGGAAGCTTACTACTTTCAATCAATCTTTGGTGGGTAAGTGGTTGTGGCAGTGGGATGTGGGGTTCATGAGGAATTTCAATTATTGGGAGATAAGAGGGGGTGGATTCATTCATACACCTACTAGAATCTCATGTTCCCCTGTGGGAGGGAGGGGATCAGATGCGATGGAAGCTTAAGAGAAGTGGGGTTTTAGTGTTTGTTTTTTTTTTGTGAGGCATTACGGGGTTCATCCCCTATGTCTTTCCCTTGGAAGGCTATATGGGGGTTAAAAACTCCTCAAAGAGTTTCCTTCTTTGTGTGGACAGCGGCTTGGGGGAAAAAACTAGTGAAAACCTTCTCAAGAGGCGTTACTCTATTGTGGGTTGGTGTTATATGTGCCAAAGTTGTGGAGAGACGGTGGACTATCTTTTGCTATATTGTAATGTGGCATTTGAGCTGTGGAGTTTTGTCTTTAGATCCTTTAGGATTCAATGGGTATTAGTGGATGAGGTCTTTGATTATTATGTGGGTGGCGAGATGGGGGAGTTAATCATTTATTCAATATTTGGAATTTGGTTCCTTATGTTTGATGTAGACTATTGAAGATGTGGAAACCACGAGGAATCAACTGCTAGCAACCTTCATTACTTCTTCATACAAGTGGTCTTATCATTGGCTTATTCATAGTCATTACCTATGTAGATAGTTCCTTGTTTTCTAATTCTTTAGTCTTCTTTGTGTTGTTTATACATGAATTTTTTCAATAAAATTATTTTTAGTTATAAAATTATATATATATAATGACACAATGTAATGGAATTAGACAAAAGGGCTAAATTGACAACAAATGAAAATTAAAGGACTGAAATGGAAGGTGTAATTTGTAATTTAACCAAAAAGTTACAAAATTCAAATCTACAGTGCATTTGTAGCTTTGATTATGACTGTATTAGTAAACTTTTTTGAAAGGTTTGTTCTCTCATTATTCACAGGTACTGGTTATATGCTGCTGTTAGTTGTAAGTGTTTACTGGTGACAAATGATGAGATGAGGGATCACCTGTTCCAACTGCTAGGGACAAGCTTTTTTCCAAGATGGAAGGAAAAGCATCAGGTATTATTCTTATTTGCATTTTAAGAGAATCTTCTGTATAGTGACATTCATGTGCTAGCACAACAAAGGAGGTGATTGATCTATGATATATTATCCAAGTTCCTACCCTTAAAAGAGAGTTTTGGGCTTGTTTAGTTCAGGTTTTTATTGTAGTGAATAATGAATGATGTGGGTCCTCTTCATTCTGAGGTGGATGCTTTTCCTATGATGGATTTGGGTATTACTTTTGGATTTCTCCTTCATATGCAAATTTGTAAAGCATAGATTTGCAAAATATTATATTTATCACTTGGGGGGAGTGAGGGGGGAGGGGGGTGTGGAAGATAAACGCTAATAGAAAGCACCCTTTCTAGTTTGCCAACATATTTTGTCTCTTTTTCTTGTACCTGTATCAATGGCTCCAAGACTAGAGAATTACAAAGAGTTTAGTTGTTTAGGGCCAAGGAGGCTTCATGTTTTCAACCAAGCTTTGCTGGAAATGGTTGTGAAGATATGTGATGGACAGAGATCAATTTTTGAGGAATGTTGTAGATAGGAAGTATGGTGTTTATGTGGTCAATGGTGTTCAGCAGTAGTTGAAGGCTACTATGGTGTGGGAGTGTGGAAATACATTAGGGGGAGATGGGATTTGTTCTCTAAGTTAGTTAGATATGAGGTAGGAGATGGTACTCACATATGATTCTGGCTTGAACTGTGGTGTGGACATATGTTGCTGAAAGTCTAGAATTATTCAATATTGCAGTAGGTAGGAATACAAGAATGGCACAATATTTAGATTATTTTCTTAGGCATGTGACAATGTCATCTAGATTCATTAGGTTAGATGAAGATTGGGAGTTGGAGCCTTTGGATTCTTTCCTTGATTTGTTGTATGCGAACTAAAATCAGAAAGGGGTGAAGATGACAGGAGGATATGGTTGGCTTCTAAGGTCTAAACCAAGGGAATTCATGGTCAAGTCGTTTTTATAGCATGCTGAAAAAACCAGACAAGGAATTTCGTTTCCTTTGCAAATTGTTTGGTATGTGAAAGCATAGTTTCAAGTTACATTTTTCACTTGAATGGCAGCATTGGAAAATTTTGGCTGTTGACAATCAGTGGAAGAGAAATATAACTAGAGTGGTGTTGTATGTATGAAAATAGTGGTGATACATTTGTTCCTCCATTGCTCTACTGCAGATTTTTTGGTCTTTTGTTTTCCCTCTTCTTGGTGTCATTTAGATTATGCCTTGCTCCTGATGCAGGGAACCAAGATTTTATGTTTTAATTTGCAATTAATTTTGTTTTTGAATTTGAATTTTGAATTTATTTATTAATATTGATGGTTTTTAGGGATTTGATTAGATGCTTTCCATATTAGTATAATCCCTAAAACTATTTAACTAGCACTCCTGTAATGGTGAAAAACATATGAATTTGAATAAGATTAATTATTTTGAGTTGAGAATGTCTCCTCCCTTGTTTCTCTCTGTTTGGTGGTGATGCCTAGGGTTTGCAGGTAGATTCTAGGTGGTGAAGCCTAGAGTTTGTTCTGTTGTTACTTTTATTTCTCTTTTATCTCCTATTTTCTACTTGTGCTGCATCATACCCACCTAGAATATGCCTACAAACCCTAGGCATCACCACCTAAGGGCGTTTGGCATCACCACCAAGCAGAGAGAAACAAGGGAGGAGACATTCTCAACTCATAATAATTAATCTTATTCAAATTTATCTGTCTTTCACCATTATGGGAGTGCTAGTTAAATAGTTTTAGGAATTATACTAATATGGAAAGCATCTAATCAAATCCCTAAATACCGTCAACATTAATATCCAAATTCAAAAACAAAATTAATTGCAAATTAAAACATAAATTCTTGGTTCCCTGCATCAATTGTACTCCAGTGGAGACTGTTACAGTTTGATTGATTAATGAATTCTCTTAGAATTTTCCAATGGTTTCATGGTGACTCATTTTTGTCCTCTCTTGGTGTTGTCTCCAAGCAAGTCTAGGTGCTAACTACTAGGTTATCTATCCTTTATTTTTCTTTTCTTAAATTTTATTGTTGGATCCTTTTGGTGTTGTCCTGGGACACTATTCTGCATTATCTGAACTATGTCTTATGACTTTTATGCTTCAATTCTTTAAACTTCTTATTATCTGATTTTCCTAGAAGTCCATAGGGTTTTATTTTTTTGTGGGGGATGAATCAAGTCCATAGGTTTCTGATGTGTAACTGCAATTCAACAGACTGGCATGATTTTAGCTGGCATATGTCCTCAAGTTTCCTAAAATGGGTTTGTCATTTTGTTGAATCCACTTTGGAATCTTCTCTTCCAGGATTTGAAGGGGAGTATCACAGTAGGTTGGGAGAGAATTGCAGGCTATATTAGTTAATAGTTATAAGTGGTTGGGGATGGGAGAAGGGAGAAGGGAGAAGGGTTAGATTTTGGTATGATATATTGTGTGAGAATTGTTCATTGAAAAAGTTGAATCTAGATTTGTTTGCAATGGAGAAAGTTCCTTCTGTATACTCTTGTTCAGGGTCTTCAAATGAAGGGTTGCTTACTCATGGAATCAGGTTTCAATGAGCTTTCAAAGGTTGGGTATTGGGGTAAGTTGATTCTTTGTTGAATAACCTATACGCCAATATTCCAAGTGGTGTGGGCTCAGATAGCTAGTAGTGAAGGCCTAAAAGCAATGTTAAATTGGAGGTCCACTCTTTTTAGGAAGTCCTAAGAGGTGCAAAAATAATTCAGTGGGCTTCTTATTCATCTAAAGAAAAGTTCATTTGGGGATGCCTAAGAGGGGTCATTGTTGTATTTTTTTAGTTGGAGAAGATGGTTTGGTGAGTATAGAAGTTCTTTGTGTGAAATGCAACCCCCTTTGTTTGATGAGGATTATATCTATATGGGACTGTATGGGGGCAAAGGTTTAACCGTACTTTTAGTTGAGTGGAACTCTGTAATTGAGCTAAAATCATCATATTTTAGATAATTATTTGAGTGATCCCATGCTTTCGGTGCAAATGAAGAGAATTCTATTGTTGTTTATATTGACTTCCTCTTTTTCTGATCCTAATTCTTTAGGAGAATTTACTATGTGAACATGAGAAACCTCATTCATTCTAATAAAATGTCATTGCCTATATATATATATATACACTTGTAGTTCACATGCATGGATGTGACATAGTTCAGGTCTTTACTTTGAAGAAAATGAAATGAAGCTTGCTTCTTTTTGGATAAATTGCAGATTCGACTGTCATTTGCACAACGTGAGCCTACTCTCCACATGCCTCCACCTTATTCAATTGTTATTCAGGTAAGATGATCAATCATCTGCTTGCTAATCACTTATTTAAAATGATCATTAATTATTAAGAATAGAGATAGCATTTTGCTTCTTATAAGGAGTTACTCAAAACATAATACATGTTGGTATAACGCAGGAGTCAGAAAAGGGTAGTTGGCATGTTCCTACGATCACAGGTGACGATCTTGAGACCCCAAGGCAATGGTTGTGTGCCACTAGACCCAGGAATACTTCATTGTAACATATCTAGAGACATTTATCTCGGATGTATGCACATGCATGAGAGATAGAGATTTTGTAATCTTATTCAGTTGTGTATGTGTTTTTTATTTCATTACTGTAATTTAAAATTTTCAATTAGACATGATTATTATTCTTTTTTTAATAATCATATTAAATACAACACATTAAATCAGTAAACTATCAATGACAAACTTATTTCATTTTCTCCTGTGATCACTATACGTCCAAACAATTGAATTAGTATATGAGGTTTCCACTCATGTCAAGTTCCATAAATCTCTCAAAATGGCACACACCATGATCACCTTCAACTCAACAACAACAATTGCATTGAAACTAAAATTTTATAAATTTGTAGAATTCATGTCTCCACAATGCAATAATCTGATACCTTAGACCTCCAAAAATTAACTAAATTCTTCCATAACCTTATTGAGCTTCACAACTCCAACTAGATTCTCACCTACCAAATATTGGTAACATATTGCCCTAATACATCATGCTGCTGTCAAATATGTGACCCAAACATGCCCACTTCAACCTAATGAAGATAATTTCAATCTAATTATCAGTGAGCAGGAATAATACCATTTACCAGTCTTGATATGGCATGGAACAGGACTGGCCTGGGCGATTGCATGGGTTTAGACTATTACTTAAAAGGTTGGAGGCCTTTGTTCTTTCTGTGGAACAGAGGGGAGATTCAGTTAGTTACTTTTAGGAAGAATAGATGCTTAGTCAGCAGCTTGTGTTGCAGGTCAATTAGCCTTCAAGTATTTCACCTTGAAGCGATCTGGTTTAGCTTACTTCAAATGAAGGACTTCCAACATTCAGTAAACTCCTTAGTATGCCTATATGAAGTGTTGTAACTTAGCATTGTTTTATGAAATTTGAGAAGAAATTACAGCCAAACTGAGATGAGATACCACACTACCTCTTGTGGTGAAGCTCCAGATCCAGAAGACCCTAATTCAAGATGAAGGACTTCAAATCGTGGCTCATTCAAAAATCTTCCATTTAAATCATGCACCAAACAACACTTTGGATCGGGCTGAAAACAGCATATTCCACAATAATAAATCTTAATACTTCCACACTTAGCTCATTTACAAGTTCAAGGCCTTCCAAACATAGTATTCAGATAGCAGACAACAAAGTCATAATGTCTATCTAATGATTTCCTAATAGAACTTCAAACACTGAACATCTCCTTCGTTGGATCCCACTGTTAGCACTCTATAGAGTCTGAAAAGTTCAATAATATAAGTGAGCCCATGAAATTAAGGTACATTTTGTAGATTTTAGAGTTGTCGATAATTTTCTACTTAAACTAGTCCAGCCAATGAAATTATCTGTGCCTTCGTATACTATGTGAAACAAAATAATAATAATTCATTTATGAAGCATCTAAAATGAAAACATATTAATTGGACAACGAAGTATCTGATTAGGGAGGATTTCAAAGTTATTGCCAACATTAATTAGAGGTTATCCACTAAGGCACTAACCAAACCATACATAACATTACTTCATCGTAGTTGTATTAAATTTAAATCTCTCTCTCAACTCAGGAGTATACTTATAGTACCTGACTATGGAATAATGTCTAGTATCATTACCTGTAACTGAAACTCAGTTTTCCCGCACTTGCAGTGGAATCTCCTTATAATCAATCTCTATCCTGGGAATGGCTCTTATCTTGCTCCAGTCTGCACCTCCTTGCCGGCATCTTCCTTTCAAGATGGTGGAGTCTAAGATAAATAAAGTTTTGAGTGAATCAGGTAGCCCTTCATCTGGCAGTGATTGAAGTATATGACACTGGTTAATATCTAAACTTATAAGAGAAGAAAGGAAGTGAAGTGAAGGCAGGCGGACCAGTTTTGGACAGTCAACAACAATAAGTTGATGAAGATGAGGCATGTCCTCGGCATTAAGTCCAGTCCAAACCTTCAAGTTTGGCATGTCATGGAATGTCAGTGACTCTAGAGATGGAAAGCCCCTAACCATATTGTTCATACCCGACCCGCAAAATCTATGATCCACACTAACCAAACTATGCATTTGATAAATGTGTAAGGACTTCAGGGCTGGTAGAAGAACAAGAGGTGGAAGAACTGTGCATGTTTGGCAACTGCGCAAGTAAATACTCACAAGCTTGCACAAAGATGGATCACTAAGCCAGCTTGGAATCATTGAACCGCCATAATTTGTTACCCGTAATTCTTTCAGTCTATAATGAGGGCAAAGGCCCGAAAGTACTTCTTGTCCATCCCTAAATTTCATTCCATTGCAGTTCCAACCTGTCAAGATATGGCTTCTTCTCTAACATGGCCTCTTTTGCATCTCTAAGATTGACCACATTCTCAAGATTTGTTATGCAAATTCGTCCCCGAAGGTTCCCTAGTTTCTGAAGCTCTCCAATTTTGACACCCTGCATCTTTTCCAACAATAAATGTATGTACAGTTTGGAGACTAGTCAACTTTCCAACCTCTAATGGCATAGAACTTAACTGACGCTTTATGTCCAAGTCAAGATGGCGCAGGTTAATAAAGTTTTTTGTATGTTTGGGCAACACAAGGAAGTTAAAGCAATCTTGGAGCTTTAGTGTCTGTAAACCATATAGATAGGCAATTGATTCAGGCAACTTCTTGATATTTGTCTTAGAGACATTGAGGTACCGAAGGTGCTTCAAATTGTCAATAGAGTCCAGTAGCTCAAAGATACCAGTACTACTCAAATTCAACACCCTTAAGCATTGTAGATTCCGAAAAAGATCAAATAGGAGTTCTACAATATGAGATCCATTTCTACAGAACACCATGAATGTCCTTAAGCCTTTGTATCTTTGAAACATCTTCAAAGTCATTGGTTGAATATCTTCTTGAGAAAGCAAAGATGAATGACGAGCATTTCTGAATATGGGTAATAAGGGTGACATCCCATCTTTCATTTGAAAGCAAATGTCAGTCGACACTAATTGGGCCAACTCATGAATGAGACCATGCATATGATATACAGGTTGATCAAGATAATCAAAATGAGGAACATGGAAAAAATACCTCCATAACAAGTTATCGAAGTAATCATTGCCAATGTCTTCAATCCTTTTCAATCCTTGAGGTTGAATGAACCCTTCTGCCATCCACAAATGAACCAAATCATCCTTCTCAAATTCATAATTGTGAGGAAAAATAGAGCAATAAACAAAGCATCTCTTCAAGGGAGCAGACAAATAGTTATAGCTTAGTCTCAATGCTGGAAAGACTGTTTTGTATTCAGGCAAGTCCCACAGCTTACTTTCTAACAACGCTTCCCACTCACTTTCTACTAACTTGAAAGGTAAGACAGACCCTATTGTTTTGGCTGCCAATGGTGAGCCTCCACATTTCTCTGCTATCTTTTCACCAATGGCTACTAATTTTTCCTTCCCATCCAAACTCCTATTTGAGAGGGTTCTTTGTGCAATCAATTCCCAACAATCTTCATCTGATAAAGGTTGCAAATAATGAGGATCAATTGTGGCAACAGTAGACGAAACAACTGAGTTTCGAGTAGTTACCAATATTTTGCTTCCATGCAATCCAACACTAAATGGACTACGTAATACGTGCGGACGTGCCACTCACTAATATTTTCATTCCACAAGTCATCTAGCACCAATAAAAACCTAATTCCTTCAAGTGATTGAATTATAAAGCATCTCCGTCCATACCCAACAATCACAACCAAAAAAATGATTGAATTATATGAGATAGACACATTAAATCTGCATTCTTCTCATGTATTATAAAATTAGACTCAATAATACAAAAGTTCATTTCCTCAAATCAAACTCTAATTCCTTCCAAGTACTACAAATGACAACATAAGCCAACAGAAATAGCAAGCAAACAAGCATTTTCACGAACACCTTACTAAGCCTATCAACTTGAACTTCCATTTACAATTCCACACCTTCATTGTTCTAACTTCTAACCCTCCACTACTTCTATGTATTAGGCAGTTTTTGCTCTTTAAACTAGAGCTGTTCAAAAATTTTAACATAAACAGCAGACCACTGCTACGATAAAAGAGCTCGAGTGAATTTTCTGCAAATTACATATGAGCTAGCCAGTTAAAGTACACTTGGACAATCATCATAGATCGATTTAGCAACCATAGCTTGTAACTGAAAGGTAGATACTTAAGAAAAAAATTACAAAAAATGTAGAAGTTCCCAATAAAAAGGGAGGTATTTTAGAATACCTCATGGTTTCATATCTCTCTCATTGGTCTCTCTCTCTCACCAGCTCTCGAACCCAAGTCTTGGTACTTGTTATAAGTATTCAAGCCATTGAGATACTACAAGAGGCGGTGCCAAGCTTTGCATTCTAAATTTTATTAACTTTGACCAACACACCTTAAAATTTTTTAGAGAGAATAATGACAAAATTAATAATAATAATAATTAGTTGTAAAGAAAATTTTTTGGCTTCAAACATGTTTGGAACCATCAATAGAAAGGGGTCCCACTAATTAAATTTATGGTGAAACCCACTATTCATGTGAGAGGGGGGAGTATGCATTTATGGTATTTCGAGAGCAAGTACCTAATAATTTTCCCAATAGAAAGATGATACATGCCTTGTTATGTGTTATACACATAATTTACTTGGTTAATTGAGTAAGCGAGTCATGTGTAATAAGTACAAATGTTATTTTTCTATTAGTAGTTGGAGTCAAACTCTTTCCAATTTTAAATATTATTCATATATTATAAAGTTATCGGCATCATTCCAAAACTATATATATATATATATATATATATTTTTTTTTTCTATCAATATCCTAATTCAAGAATAATTGGCAATAACCACGTCAATGCCCAAAATATCAATGTGTACAAAATTTTATAGGATTTTAATTACAAATTATAATGTGATTATAACATTGGATGCAACTAAACCGCAAGCTCAAGCAGTGTGAATTTTGACTTAATTAATCCTGCAATTAATATAAAATATCTATATAATATTTAAATGTTGAAGTTTAACCATTAATTTTGCTACTCTCTCATTGGGCAACATCATCCACCTATTTCTAACATTTTTTTCCCTCTTTTTTAACTATTTTTTTTCTTTATTAATTTCTCACCTTACAAGTTACAATTACACTTCTTCCAACATTTCCTCATCTCTTTAACTTTTTTTATCTCTCCACTACTTAATATCTCAACGTTACAATTTCTTCATCATTTCATCTTATTTTTATTTTGATTCTTCTTCTCCCCCATTTTATTTGCTATATACTTGATATTCTCTTTTCCAGTCAATTCATATTTTGCCCACACAAAAAAGTGAATACTCTCTCTCTCTATATGTTTTTTTTTTTTTTTTTGAGTAAATTTTTAGATATTTTGGAAGGAAAATTTGAGTTTATATTAAAATATAATCTATATGACTATGTATTTGAATGTATTTATCAATTATTTGAGTAATATCAATTGTAAATTTGTAATGAGTAATATCAATTAATTTTAGACTTAAAAAGTTTAGTTGTACAAAAAAAAAAACATATGATAACAAAAGTTAGAGGAATATGGACCACTTAAAAAAAGATTAATATCAATTAAAGATCCACAAGTTTCTAATAAAAACATCCAAAATAATATGAAGATATATTTGTAGAGATAGAGAGATGAAAAATACTTCTAAAAATAGTTCAATTTTTTAAGGGGGAACAAATTGTCTTCAATACATTTTAAAGATTAAATTATATATTATATCATATAACAAAATAATTATATATTCTCACGCATTACATAGGTCTGCAACTATTGTATAATAACTTGTCAAAGTAGGCTAATGATATGCCACTTGCCAATGGAATTAACAATCAGCTGCAACACTCATTTCGGTCGAGTTACATTAAGGGAGGGGGCATTTTCACACACTCAACTTAGTATGGGGTTAAGCCATAATTATTATCCTCAGGATTTCTTATAAATAAAAAATAAAACAAATAAAACGCCCTTTTATTAGCAGTTTTTTTTTTTTTTTTTACCAAAATTTCATTCACCCAAAAAAAAAAAAAAAAAGAAGAAAAAGAAAAAGAAAAAAAGAATTAATCCAATCAGTACAAGACTCAGCCCAAATACACAGCGCTACTAATATACAACACTAAGACAACAAAGGCTACAAAACCAGGTCAGCTAAAGGAAAATAAAAACCCACAGATCTCAGAACTCAGAGACATTACAAAAGAAAGCTCTTAGCAGTTTTCTCCTGCTAGAAGATTTCCAATTGCATTCCAATCTGACTTCATATATGGTAAATCCCAATATCTTACATTCAATTCTGATAGCTATTGGTTAGTGGGATTAGGCAACTTTTGGCCAGCCTATGTTGGAATCCTTCGCTCGCTTAGACTATCGTCCTCATCTTATCAGCAATCCAAATGTAGCAACATGGTCAGTTTTGGGCAGCAATTCGGACCGATTCGGGTCATCAACAACCGAATTATTAACTATATCATATTTATTTAGATGCAGCTGATAATCTAGATAATTAGGCTAGCTGTGAATTATGTAGCATAATTAGTTCTAAATTCTTAAGTTTATCACATTACTTATAACCAAAGTTACCAAACTTAACAAAACCATTGGTTAGTCCAACATGAAAATCAAATTATTACATAGTCATTCGCATAGGATGCTCCAATCCTACGTTTTAGCACTTTTAAGAGGCGAAACATGGATGAAATTATTGAGTTTATTTTATGGAAATCAAATAGCACCACCACAACATTAGATGTCTTTTTTCTTTCTTTTTTCTCCTTTAGGAATTCAAGGTTCTACCACTTCAATGCCCTTTACATACACAGATTATAATTTTTTTTTTTTTTTTTTTTTTTTTTTTTTTTTTTTTGAGAAGAACATACATAGTTTATAAGTTTGTGTTACTGAACTTGGTAGATTGACGAAATTGAGACATTAAAATTAATGGTACATCGCTAAGAGCCTCATGGTTCATTTGACACATTTTGGTGTTTCTTACAGGGATAGCCAAGATTCAAATATCCCTCGCCCATTGTAACTATCGACTTATTAAAAAATAATAATAATAAAGTAGATCCCTAATTAATAAATCTCATAAAACTAAATTATAGTTTAGATCCTTCAAATTTCGAGGTAGCTTTGATTTTGCTCCTTAAAAAGTTTCAAAAGTTAGATTTGTATCCTTAATATTACTTATCATTCAAAAAAAGTCCATCCGTATATATTCATTAATGAGTTGTCTATTAAATGTCACCTTAGCTTGCTACATGTAATAATTGGTCCAATCATATCATACCATTTCAATTTATTGTGGCACATCAATTAAACCTAAAGACATAAAAATTAATAAATTTCTCTATAAAATAAAATAAAACAATTCATTCTCTTCATTTTATCAACATCCAAATAGAAACAAAGAATCAATTCACAATATCTTCAAATCAATTCACAAAAATGTCTTTCCAAGAGCCTAACTTAACCAACAATAGCACCACAAAACCCACAAAATTTTTTGTGATGTTAGGTTGGGATGAAAAGAGAGAGGATGGAAAATGGAGGAAGGTAAAGGGAGAGTAAAATGATATTTTCAAATTTTAGTTAGAGTGGAAAGAGAGAGAAAGCCAAAAAAAAATAATAATAATAAATAAAAAGAAAAAGATAAAGTTTTTCCCACAAGCCCACCATTTTTTTGCCTCCCAAATTTTGTTTTAAAAAAATGATCATATCTATAAAGTTGTAATTTCCAACTAGCTTGTGTTGGCTTTAATTCCGTGCCAAATTTGATTGTAATTTCTTTAATCATTTCCCTATATTTATGTGGGTTTTCTTGTAAGGGATGAGTGTGAGAGATCGGTGAAGAATCAAGTTTCAAAGATGAATCAGTGCAATACGACTAGCTCGCGAGAAGCTTGCAAGAAGAGTAACCAATGAAAAGGCCACGTGTGAAGCACATAACTAAAAGCTAAAGAGTTACACCAAGCTATCAAGTTCGCGAGTGTTTTGCGAGAAGCGCCATCCCACGAGGTACCCGTAAAACTTTCTGTTTGGCAAAAAGATAAAGTGTTTTACCAAATTCTTTACCCACACTATAAATACCCTCATTACCCACAAATTGTAAAGAGTGCTTTTCAGAGAGAAAACCCTAGCAAATATACTTGAGAGTTAGAGATTATTATACCCACAATCATCTACACATTTTCTTGTTGTTTTCCACAACTCCTACCTCTCCATCTCTAGATCCTTGAGAGGTTTCTAGCTCAAACACTTACCATATCCAATCTCAGTGTTAAGTGAGGTTTTGATGTTGTTAGGAAGCATTGGAAGGAGCCATTTAGTAGCGGATGCAATTGGGTTGAATTACAGGATCTGGAAAGTTAGAGAAGACAAGACTCCAAGAAGTCCGTTGGTAGCAGGAGTTTGAAAGGCTTAAGTATATGGGGTAGACTAGGCTTGGAGGGTCTTTTGTTATTCATATACTCCAACTTTATTCTCTAGTGGATTGATTTCAACTTGGAGGGTCGTGGGGAGCTTTTTCGCTGAGTTCTTCGGTTTCCTCTTCGATAACACGTCTTGATGTTATCTTATGTTTGCATCTCTCTTCCCTACTCTTTAAGCTTTACTTTTACTGTTCACTATGGTTGGATATGGTTTAGAGTAGTATTATCGATTCATTGCGCATATTTACTCTTGTTCCGCACTTTGTTAAATTTGAGTAAAAGCAATCTAGCTGTAATTTTTAATTTGGGGTTTGAACAAGCTCATGTGTTTTCACACAAATTTGAGCTTTCAATATGAAAATGAGAAGCTGAATCTTTTTTTAAAAAAAAATTCTAAATTGTGTTTTTTATTCTAAGCAAGACGAGAACATTCCAATAGATATGGATGGAGTATTTTTTTTTTTTTAAATTGAAATGGACAAAATGATGTAATTTTAAATACATCAAAATACATTGTTTGAAATGAGCTAGCATTTAATAGACAGCTGACCAATGGATATGAATGAAAGGGACTTTTTCCAAAATGTTCCACGATGTTAGTGGTATGGATCAAAATTTTTATACTTTAGGGGGAAAATCGAAATTACTTAAAGTTTAATGGTATAATCTTAACTTTTGCTCGTCCTCGGGAAAAACTCAAATTCACTTTCCCAAAAACACCAAGGTTGCAACACCATTAGCAAAGAACAACCAAGCTCTTCAAAACTCATAACATATTATGAACAAGCATTCTTAAATAACTTACAATTACTTAGTAAGCGTTTTCACTTGAAGATGGAGTAAACTAAATATGTAAACCCTCATGGAAATAAACACTCGACTCTCATGTGTTTGAAGGGTATGTGTTTCACTCAAATT